>NW_005842280.1:1330701-1346077 GCF_000455745.1 Alligator sinensis | reverse complement strand
AAAAAAAAAAAAAAAAAAAAGGATCCACAGGCTAATTAGCTGGATGTTCTTGTCATGAGCCATGAGATGTTCCAAAAATGTATGTGCTGGTGAGACACAGGGCAACCTGGTCTGGGTCTACCTCATGTAGGGTGGAGCCACAAGAATCATGTATGACAGGCTGAGAGGGGTGGCAACATAGGGATTCTGGGTGAACTGTTTGGGGCCTCATTTGGCGATGTTTGCCAGATGTTTAAGACTGATGAAGAAACAGGAATGATTGGAAATGGAAAAGAAAGGCGCAGCTCAACTGTGGGAGTGAGGAGGAAGCTGAAGTGTATTCAATGTGGTGGCTCATCATGACTTAAAAAAATTCAGAGCTAAAGGGGACTGAGTAATGTGCACTACTGTATATCTTGTTTAGATGGACTGCACTGACCTGTCTTTGTGGTGGGTTCCCATTGGTATCTTGATCTTTTTGGTTGAGATCAAATGTAGAAGAAGGGGAGGGTGTTAGAGCTGGCCCTGGCCCCGGCCCTCTCTGTGCTGGCCTGGTATTGTAGCACCTCCAGACCTGGTGCCAGTTCCATGTGAAGGGAACACCTGCCTGTTTTTTTTAAGGGGCATACGCACACATAAAAGGTTCCCATCAGCATATCAAATATAGCATTTTTGGCAACAAGGGGAGGGTTTTGGGGCTGGCTCTGGTCCTCTCAGTATTGGGCTGGTTTTGTAGTATCTACCTCTAGTCCTGGTGCCAGTTCCCTGTGGAGGAAACACCTGCCCATTGTTTTAAGGGAAAAATTTAAAAACAGGTTCCCATCAGCATTTTTGGCACTGGGGGAAGGTGTCAGAGCTGGCTCTAGTTTTTTTGAATGCTGGTCTGGTATTGCAGTACCTCCAGGTCTGATGCTTGTTCCCTCTTGGGAAAGAAACTGCCTGGTTTTTTGTTTGTTTGTTTGTTTAATTAAGGGCCACACACACAAAAAAATCGGTATGTTTGCTCATTATGAGCATATGATTTGTAGTCATGCTCAGTGTTGGCTGCATTTTAATTATCTTAATAGTTGATTTCTATTACTGTGTACGTGCTGCTTTTGGCAGCAGTTGAATGATTGATAATGTATTTAATGTGGTTTCTTTGATGCAACTGTAAGATGAGGAGCTTTTTCTACCCATACTGATTTGTGGGGGAAGAACCTTGTTTTATATTCAAATAAATTACAGTGAGGAAGGAAAGGAAAGATGTGGAAATGAAATTAAGTAAAAATAAACTAAACACATCACATCACCATATGCAGATGTTGCATGTATGGAACTTTGCCTGACTTCAGTGAGTCTTTGTATGGAAAATTATTCTTGGAAGTGTTTGTAGGCTAAGGAGAAGTGCAGACTAGAAAAGACATCTTCTAGATTTTGGGTTTTTTGGGGGGCTTTGGGTCTTTTTTTTTTTTTTGGCTGTAAAAATTGCTCACTTCCTTTTATCCTCAACTGCTTTTCTCATAGTTAAAGCTCATGCTGTTCTGATCTAACAAACTGGTAGCAGCGGTGGAATTTAAATAAAACCTGAGAAGTGATGCAGCTGCTTAATGTTGGCTACATGTTTTCAGTGTAATAAACAGTGCAAGATAAAGTGTTGCTCCAAACATTTGTCCTGACCAAATGTACTTGTTTAATATACAAACATTATGACCTTTTGTCTCTGTTTATAATGGTCTTAAACTGATGGGTCTAGCAAAACATTTACTACCTGACAGTGAACTAACATCACCTTCCTAACATCATACATTTTAAGAAGGATAATTAGGAGATGGTGTTTGCCTCAAATTATTCACTGAAGGCATGGTGAAAAGAATTAAATCATGGAAGTTAATATAACCAGATAATTGCTCTGAAATCTAAAATGAACCTTAATAGTTCAGCAATTAGTGGCAAGATATAAAAAGTAAAAACTAAATGTAATTTTGTAATTTAAGGCTTTCTATGTGATTTAAGTTGGTTTAAAATGAATGTCTTTTTCTTGCATTTGAGGATTCTCAGAAATCAGACTATGATCCCTGTAAACATCTATAAGTTCAAATAACTATATGCTCAGAGAAGTCAGACTAATTTAATCTATAAAAGTTTTGTGGGGGGAGGAGGGGAAGCAGGTAGGAAAATATATTTTCCAATCCACTATTATTACAGTACCTCAGATCACTTGTAGAAATCTTGTATTCAGTGATGGAAATCTTTCCTCTACACTTGTAGAAATCAGTGAAATTGCCAGGAGAGATTATTATAGGGAGATCTTGGTGTTACTCATATATTTAGATTCATATACTTATATGTATATATGTGTGTGTGTGTGTGTGTGTGTGTGTGTGTGTGTGTATAACCTAGGATATATATAGTTATATTTCTTAGATATTTATATTATACTCTTATACTTAGTTTGCCATATATATGTGATATATCCTAGATTATACACACTTAGACTCATGCACTTACATACACATACATATATGTAAGTGTGAGTGCATATGTATGTAAGTATATGAGTCTAAGTGTGTGTGTGTATATTTAAGTATGTGAATGTGTGTGTATGTCTATTTAAGTATTTGAGTCTAAGTGTGTGTGTTGGTGTATAATCTACGTGTGCACACCCTCCCCCCCCCATATTAACTTGATTAGAAAACAGTATCCTTCCCCATTTAACATAGGGGGGAAAGCCGCTTGCCTTACAATTAAGCGTGAGTCAGGGGTGGGGGTGTGCAGGCAGCTACTGTAGCTCTGGCCCTAACCCAGGGTTGTGGCTGGGGCTCGTGCTGGAGCTGGAGCCAGAGCCACAGCTGCCTCCTGCCACACTCTTCCTTACTTTTGTTCAATGCTGGCAGGCTCTATCACTGCTGCAACCTGGGGCATGGAAAGTCTGATGAATGCTAGGTATTAGAACCTTGAAGAAATATTTATATTATACTCCTATACTTAGGCTGCCACACACACACACACACACTCTTAGACTTGCATATATATGCACCCGTGTGTGTGCACGTGTGTGTGTGTGTGTGTGTGTGTGTGGCAACCTAAGTATAGGAGTATAATATAAATATTTCTTCAAGGTTCTTATACATATAGCATTCAGCAGACTTTCTAAATTCATTAGGGAGAGAATTTTGGGGTTGGAAAACTGCTTTTTCCGTGTCACAAAGAATTCATTCAAGTTTAGCTGAACTATCAAATCCTAAAACATTGCCTTTCCCATTTGTTGTCTGTTGACAACAACATTTTGGGAGAATGCTAGAATAACCACCTGACCATGAATGCATTTTTAAAAGAGGTTCATGCTACTACAAAAGCTGAAGAAGCACAAACAGCAGCAGAAATCCTGGGAACAGACATTCTCTGAAAGCATAAGACAGCTGTCCAGGTGCCTCAGGACAACTTACCTTGGAACCCACAGGTGACCTCATTAGTATCTGCAACCTTGCCCTGCAGAAGCATTGTACTGGATACAGATCTTTTACTTCTGAGCAACTGTGGGGGGGGGGAGACAGGGGAGGGTTCAGCTGCACCAAGTGCTACCCAGATTTCCCTGAGGTCAAGCACATAGTGCCAGTGACCACAGAGTTTAGAATAAGGATCAGCAGCTCCTTTCTGGTGTCTACTGTAGTTATTCACACAGCACTTATAGGAATGTGGTGAACATCAGGGTTTGAGCCCTGATGACTGCAGGGAAGAAGTGGAAGAGAGAACAGAATGAGATTGTTAGTGCAAGTAATAACATTTAGTGTTGCCTTTTTTCTTAAATAATAATTAAAACCTACATTAAAAGTTTCAACTTGTAAAATCAAACACTCAAGTTAGGAAATCCTGAATCAAGGTTGTCTGCATAGTTTGAAATCTGCCCTCATGTACATGCAACATTCTCTTTAATTACATGGTCACAGACCATTTGTTCCACAGGTACTCCCTTGTCATTTTGTGTATGGGATGGGCCTGCTCTGGGGATGAAGGCAGCTGCTGAAGGCATCCATAACTCATCTGTTGCAAAATTGGTGTGTAGCAAACAAAGAGAGGGGTGACAAGTTGAGAGATGCTGACCTCATGGTTAAAGCTATTGGATATCACACAAGATATAGATATAGATATAGATTTTCTGTGCAATGCTGAGCCAATCATTTAAGTCAAAATTAGCGGCCACCTGTCAAATGTTACATTCCTCATTTTCTGAGCTCCCAAAGTATAAGAGACTTAGGGTCTAACTTGCAGAATTAGATTGCTCATACGTGCAGTTGAGGTCAGTGAGAACTATAGAAGTTCCATACTCCAGAAATGTGGTCTGAAGGAATGAACAAGGGAGTCTTTGTACCCCAAGTAGTAATTGTGGCCCTGCCACCAGGATGTATTAAAGCCTAAGCTTTATCACAGTCTTTGAAGCTTTAAACAAGGAGACTGTGTGAAGACTCATAGTTATGAGGCACTACAACTATAGTAAATGCTCTAGGATAAGAGAGAGGGGTAGTTATAGGGTGGTTAATGGTCCTATTTTATATCAGACCATCCTGTTTTTAAACTGTTTGTTCCGTCTTTTCTCAATGAGGAATGGATGCAAAGTCCTGTTTTTCAGTTCGTTGGTGGAAATACATGTCAGTCACTTGTCCTCATGATTCTTTTGGCTGTGTCTAGAGCCAGGGTGGTACACAGCCGGGTTCCCAGCCAAGAAGGGAGGGAAGGTGGGAGGTGGTCTTTTTGTGGTGGCCCCGCCCCTTGCTGCTGATTGGCCAAGGGGCCCAGTGGCCTCACCCTTTGCTGCTGAGGAAGCAGTGGCCCCACGCCTCACTGCTGATTGACTGAGAGGGCCCACAACTCATCAAGGGCATGTCCTGTATTCTGGGGGTGCATCAGTCGCAACCTTAGGTAGTTAACCATCTCAGTCTAAAGTCTGGCAGAAGTCAGGGTAGCTTTGCACCTAGTAGGACTAACGAAATTGGAGGTGCCTAAGCTTTCGTAAGCAGTGGCATACTTCATCAGACACTGTGAAGGGACTGCAGGAGGCAGAGCATCTAAATAGAAAGCAGTGATTAGAATACAAAGTGCAGGGGGAGAAGAAAGGGTACTGCTGGGGGAGGCAAGGTGGATGAGAGAGAAACAAAGCAGTTAATGATTGCATCATAAGGCCTGTGTGTGAGGGGGCTGAACTAAGGTGACATGGAAAATGTTAGAAAAAAACCCAAAAAACATTGCAGTGTTTATGTTAGTGGGTCAGAAATGAACCTGGCACTCGTGGTGAACTGTGGGGCGTGCGTTGGGTGAAAACAGTGATCGGTCACCCTCAGCTGGTGGAAAACCAGCACAACTCTCCTGTTTTATATGAAAGTATATAATTTAATAGCTTCTGAGAAGGTAGCCTGCTATGTTTGGAGATGTTCAGCTATAAAGTAAACATTCTTTCATTCACTAATGTTGCTGTAGACTATGGCCTCTTTACTTGCCATTTTTTCAGTCTGGTAATCCCACTGGAGTCAATGAGACAGCATATAAAATTTAAAGGTTCATGATCTAGCCTTTGGTATGTTTATACATTCATGCTGCATTTATTTAATTCTATCTCTATGGGTTTTTAGTTGTACAGAAACTAATAATATGAGATGTAAAGGTTTGGGAGCAGTGCTTGAACCAGTTAGACACTGAAATATTGCTAACCAATTGTGTTACAGATTGGAAAGAATGTGTGATGCCATCTGGAATCAATATGGCAAAGAAAACAAGTGGAACCAGATGCTATGTGTTAATACCCGATGTATATAATACATCACTTTAAATATTTAGGGAAAAGTGGCTTAAGTAAATAGGCTTCTGGCAAAAGGTGACTTGAATCACAAAGCACCTGACTTGCAGAGACAGAAAAACAATTTCCTTCACAATTTCTCAAATATCTTTTATCTTTTATCTTGATACTTTGATTATGTGAGCGGCCAAGAAGACAGAAGAATGAAAGCTAGTGGATATTCAAGGGATCATAGGAAAGTAAGGCTGGAAGAAACCTCACAAGATTGTCTGTTCCAGCCCCTTGCTTAAGGCAAGATCCCAGACTAAATTATCCCAGCCAACTGGACGTGCGTAAAAAGAAATCTTTTCTGGAGACATAGCTGTTGGGCTGCGTCCTGCAAGATGTTGAGCATGCCCTAAGATACAAGCAGCGCTCTCTCTTTGACTGTAATGGCAAGTTACCAGATCAGATGATATATCCTTAATGGAAAAAAAGAGCACTTAAATGGAGGCTAAGCAAATGTGCCTGTTGGGGTCACACTAAAAGTCTTATTTCTCTGTTCCTTAATTACTCCTCAGAACAATGTTCTGATGGTGTAAAAATGTAAAAGATGTTTTGTGAAGTGTTTAACTCTCCAAGCCATGCTTTCTCCTTCTGGTAAAGGGAAAGGTTTATCCAAAACTCCTGGTTTATCCAAAACTCTGAAGTCAGTGGGACATGCAAAGAGTATAGAATTGGACCTTGCATTTACTATTTTTCCCCCTTCTAAAACAGGTTTTTCAGGCTGTGTGAATTAATCTCATTTTTGCCATTGCGGGGGGAAGTCTCTAGTAAGTCTTCAACTTTATGACATTGAGCATTGAGGAGTAGGTTCTTCTTGCTTTGAATTTGCATGTGTTAATGGTTTGTGTGGGTATTGCTAACAGGTCCTGGCCACATCATGATGTTGTGATATCTGAGGATATTTGTAGAAATTGTAGCATGGTAATGATACAAGCTGTGCTTGATCACTCCTTACATGTGCTAAAGAGATGAGTACTAGCTCAATGTATCATAAATACTGACATAGATTAAGGAGACATTTGAAATTAGGGTCAGAAATGGTCTCTCATTCTACTTTTGAATGTAACTTTCATAATGATGGGTTGGATATGCATCTGTCTTAAATGTATTATGCCAAATTAGGCAGACAAGTTTCCTTGGGTGAATTTGATATCTTTTATTAGACCAACCCAAATGGTTGGAGAATAGTTATTAAGCAAGCTTTTGAGTTCAAAAACCCTTCGTCAGGCTCAGGAAGCTGCAGCAGTTGGTGTGTGCTCTTCCTGGATGGAATGAAAAGTAAAGAAGCCAGGGGCTGGGCTGGGCTGGGCTGGGGAGTCAGTTGCCAGGCAGATTATAATGTATCAAAAATCCAATGTCTATGTTTAGTCCATGATCTCTAGTATCCAGGAGGCTGATGAAATGGAGCTCATAGGCTCATCTCTGGGAAGTGTTGTATAAGTTTCCCTTGAGGATCAGGACTGAGAGATTGGAGAGAGAGTGGCCCTCCTGTGAGAAATGTGCCAAATGCCAAATTAATTATTTTAGGCTGTCTTAACTGGGGTTTATTACTCTTTATATGTGACCCACTGGCATTTTTCACATTTTAAATGCCCCAGGCCAAGCTTGTGAACAGATTGAGGATTACTGAGGGTCCATCTAGTCTAAGGTTTCCAAATTTTGTTTTTTGTTTCTCTAAATGCGCCAAAAATCTAATAATTCAAGGCACGCTAGTTAGTTTTGGTGAGGCGCTCAGTTTTGGCGATTGTTGTGCTGGTGCATGGAGTTTTTTAAGTAAACCAAGCATTCTCTTATTAGATGATTTTGGACAATGTGCAACTGCCAATCAAATAGTATCCTTGTGGTAACCAGTCTTTCCTAAATTCATTAAGAGATGGCTAAATACAAAGCCTCCCAATAATACCACAAATTAAAAAAAAGGAGTCAGTCCCACATGCCTAGAAAGAACTCCACAGACCACTGCCAATTACCCTGTGCAGTACTGCTGAGTGATGGACAATGGTCTGGGAACCATTGAGTTCACAGATCTTATATTGGAAGTGATGCAGCAAATGCTGAACAAAGTATGAAGATCTCTCTTGGACTGTTAAGAGGCCACCTCTATGTTGGCTGAACCAGAGATGTGGAGTTAGTTCATTAGAGTCCTCAAAACTGAGGATGGTTTGAGAGTCTGATTCACTCTGCAATGTAACAAGAATGTACTGAATAACCTAGATGGCCTGGGAGGTGTCAGTGTTTTAAGTGATTATATAAGTGACTATTCCATGTCTGATCAATCAGGGTGTAGCTTCCTGGCTGACTTGGAAGTTGACAAAATAGCCAAGGAATGTTGAAAGAGACTAAAATGGTGTTGTGCAAATATGCGAGGGAAAGGAATCATGTCTGTCTGTGTGTGCATGCCTATGCATGTGATCAGATGGACCAAAGAATAATGTTTGTATGATGATGTATGTTTTTAGGAGAGTTTTGAATTTGTGTACCCTGGCAGTTGTAACACTCCAGAGAGAGAGAGAGAGATTTTTGTCTGTGTTGCAGGGAACCCTTGCCCTGTTACCAGTGAGGCCAGAGTGGCACTGATGAGAGCAGTGGATTAATGAGTGACCAGCTGCACCTGGCTGGTGGGGGAAGCAGGCCTGGCCAGGTGACTGGAAGTAGTAGGATAGGTTAGGGGGGTTAAAACCCAGCCCAGGGTTTTAAGGGAGTGGTATGAGGGAGTGGAGTGGTATGTGTGTATGTTGCAGAGGCAAATGGGTGTTTAAGCTACCATGGGGAACTGGGAGAGAAAGCCCAGGCAGGTAAGACCCGTGGGCTGCTTTAACAAAGGGGGAAGAGGTTGTTTATTTTGCGGAGCAGGCAGCTTGTACCTTTTGGTTTATTGTTTGTTTTGATATGGACTTGTGAACCAGGAGGAGGCCACAGATAGGGGGTTGGGG
This sequence comes from Alligator sinensis, assembly GCF_000455745.1. NCBI lineage: Eukaryota > Metazoa > Chordata > Crocodylia > Alligatoridae > Alligator > Alligator sinensis. Next base: position 1,337,350 of record NW_005842280.1, on the reverse strand, counting down.
TACATCCTCCACATTTATTTTGACAAAGAGACTAAAGAAAAACCCCAATCTGAGGGCCAGACTTGAGCTCATAGAGATGGACCTCTAAAGTGGTGTGAGATAGCTGTTGAGGCCAGGTCTAGAGCCCAGAAGCTGAGGCCCTTACTAATGGGCTAAGGTGGATATGGCTGGAGGGAAAAAAGGGCCTAGGCTTTAACAGCTGGAACCCTGGCAAGCCCCCAGGAAATGCATAGGAAGTGGGAAACCCCTGCATGGGTGTGCAGGGGCAGAAAGACCTGAGTAAGGCGACAAATCTGATGGAGATGGCCAGGTGGCCAGAAGAGCTACTGCCAGTCCTAGGACTTCCTTACACCTCCCAGTATCCAGTAACATCAAAATTGTGGCAGGTGAGTAATGGAGACATAGGCAACCTGGAGAGGGTAGTAGCAGAACAGCATGAGCTCTGCTTACCATTACAGTCTGAAACACTGAAAGCACAGCTAGAAATTGCTCCAGAAATATTCTCTGCATATTAAGCTATAGTTGTGGGTTTATTAAATGGTGCATCCATCTGCATAGGCAGTAAGGGATGCCTGGGCTGCTTAATGAGACAGTCATTGATTACCAGCCAACTTGAGTGACCCTGCAGTTAAACTTGTGTGGAGGACCTGAATAAGCGCAATTTTTTGAATGACCCAGTGACTTGGTGTTTTTCCTTTCTTTAGCAGCAGCCTCCCATCTTGCTTCCCTTTTTTAAAACATCAGGTCCTATCTTCTAGTGAGAGAAGGGCTGGAGTTGGCTCAAACATGGTAACATCCCTTTTTATGGCCAAAATAAGGCTGGAGACTAGCCTTATTAGAGCTTGGAAGGCCTGTACCTCACTAGCAATAAATAATGCCATGACAATATGTGAGGAAGAGGGTATGTGGCAACTCCTCCCTTTTTCAGTCTCTGATGCAAAATTGCACTTGTTTTCTAATTCTCAGTTTCCTTATCAAATACGGTACTTGTGAATGAGAACATTAATGCACCAATATAATAATCCCTCTGTAATACATATTTATGCCCCATGCTTGTAGGTTCTATTCCTACTGTTCCCACTGGATCAGTGATGCCAGGCAAGACACTTAACCCTTCTGTGCCTTGCATTATACATTTATAATGAGGCTGGGAAAGATACCTATAGCTATCCATGATCAAGATGCTCATCAGCCTTCTCTTGGCTTACAAATACCTGTATGTGGGAAGAGTTTTCTGATCACTGGGTAATCTAGCAGGCATTACAACCAGAGGAAGTGATAGCTGATGTTAATCACAATCTTGCTAAAAATAGACATTCTAACAGTGAAGGTTACCACCACCACCACCATCACTTATGAAACGCAGTTGGGGACAGATCTGATCCTCTGTCACTTGCCATCTTTAAAGATTATCTTTAAAGAGGTGCTTCACCTCAAGCAGAAGTTATTGACTTGATGCTGAAGTTCTGCAGTGGAGTTGTTTGGCCCACAGTATGCAGGAGAGTGGCTTTATTTAAAAAAAAAAAAAAAGGAAAAAGTGTCTTCACAAAATCACTATTATCTGTAAAACAGGTGGGATATGGGTCTCCATATAAGCACAAATGTAAACTTTAGGAAAAATATTTAGACTATTAGAGCAAATCTTTGGTACATCTCTCTCTCCTTCTATTCAAATTATACAGAGCAATCTGCAGTGCCTTTTCTCAGACATCCTGTCATTTAAGGAGAGATTAAACATAAAGACAATTAAAGCAAGTGGTATGTTAGGTAAAGTGTGGTTTTTGGTGGGTTGGTTTGTTTGTTTCACACATGCCACTGTGGTCTAACCAGTAGAAGATGCTTTAGGGAATAGACAGTTGCTGTGTAATGAAAAAATCTAACAGTTGCACTCTATGCAGACTGGAAATATGTTATATATGGTTGGGTTTTGGGGTTTTTTTTGGGGGGGGGGGCAGTTAACATCCCAGCACCTTGTTATAAGTTGGTTTGGGATCTTGTTTTTACTCAGTAGCTTTGCCAAAAGGTCTGCCTTGCATTTGTGGGAATACTTGAGAATGGCACCACCTCCCTTAATGTGCTTGCTCAAAAAATCCCTGACAACAGGTAAATCCATTTTATGCAGTAGAAAGTCTGCTTTTAAACACACTCAAACAAAATCCAGAGTAATGGTGGCATAGTGGTCTTTGGCGGTTGTATGATGCTGGAATGCTGTAGTCACGGTGCATTGTTTCCTTACTGTTGTTGATGGCCCTACTGTTTCAGCATCCTCTTCTCATCTCTTTTCATTCTGTTTACACTTAGCGCTTTCCATGTGTTCTGCAGTCATCTGCTTTCAAACGCGATCTACAGCCTTGGTGCATGCAATGCAGAACAGTACAATATTGTCAGTGTAAAATTTATCCCTGCCAAACTGAGCGACACGGTCTTTAGGGGTGACTTTTGCTCTCTTTGGCATCTTTTCTAGACTTGAATGTGATATTCAGAGGCTGAAGTAAAATTTGAGATATATCAAAACACAAGCCCTTGTATGCAGGGACTGACTCAATTAGCAATGCAATTTTTCATGGAAAGCAGGATATCAAGCATCTTCCATGGGGGTGGAAGGGGGGAAGCAAGTAAGCCCTGCAATTTTTGTTGGCGCTGGGGGGAAATAAAGGACTTCCCAGTTCCAAGCAGAAAAGGTGGGAAGCCTTCCTACCCTAGAGCAAACTGCAGGAAGCCCTACTGGAGCGCTGGAACATGGGGGCAACACAGGACTGCCAGGTGGCAGCTGGCACTGCCTGTGGGGCTCGCCCCAGTGCAACCTCCCAGCAACTGCTGTGATATCCCAGGCAAAGGCCATGCCTGTGCTGCAGAGGAAGGTAATATCCCTTCCCACCCCGCAATCTATACCAGTCTCACCAGGAGAAAATTCATTCCTGACCCCAGTGCAATGTTGGTGTGAGCTTAAGCCAGAGGGCCAAGACCCTTTAGCCAGGATCCTCTGGGACTGAATCTAAGCAGGAGCACTGGCACATCCATGACTGGTGGTAGATCAACCTCTTTTTGGACACCTCCAGTGCTAGAGAGTTCATAGCTTCCCTGAGTGTCTGTTCCACTGCATGCTGCTCTAACTGGGAGTTGGTAACAGCAGCCTCCCAGCTGCTGCTGGCTTTGTCCCTTGGTCCCTTGGGGAGAAAGGAAAAATGAAATAAAAGCAGTAATAGTAGCCTCCCAGCTGCTGCTGGCTTTCTCCTCTGGCTTTTGAGGGAGAAAAAGGGGGAAAAAAACAAAACCCAGCACCCTCCCACCACGTGCTTCTCACCTGGCCTTTGGGGGAGAGAAGAACACAGCAGCCTCCCAGCCCTGTTTTCCCTAGCCTATGTGGTGCCCATGCACTATCCTCATTGGCCCAATTGGGCTGGGGTGGCTGGGTATAGCAAGAGTGGAAAGGAGTCTGGGGGTCATGGCAAACCCACAAAATTAAGCCTTAGGCTTTGTAAATTAAGCCTGTCCCTACTGACCACCTGGCTCAGGAGACCTGAGCTGGGCAGTAGGATCTTGGAGGGTTTTTGCTGCTGGCATGTGTTTTGTTTCTCTCCCCCGCCCTCCAACGTGGCCCAAGCTGCCCATCTGTGCCCCCCACTCCCAGCCTGGGCAGCATGACCCACACCCAACCCACAGTCCCCCCCCCAGTCCTGCTGGTGTTCCTTATTCCTGATCTGCAGCCTCTGCCCCTGCCAGCCCTGCTGGAGGGGGCCCCCAGCTGCCCCAGCCTCCCAGGCCCTACTTGCCTCAAAGGCTGCAGGGGGTACAGTGAGTCTGAGCCAGGCCTGGCTGGTTTCAGATTCTCAGGCCTCGCCCCCCACCCCGGACAAGGCTTAGGATTTCACGACCTTTTTGAAAGCAGCTTGTTGCAGGATGGAGCTCTGCCAGCCTACAGAGAGCTGCTTGCAAAAGGGGAAAATACATGGTTTTCTCCATCAGAGGTAAAAAGCTGTGTTTTTTCTGCCTGAAAGGCAAAACCCAGATCACTGCTGTTAAGATAAAGGGACTTGGTCACATTCTGCATTGAGGTGTCTTTGCAGGTGCCAACTTAGTTTATTACTTGAAATATTTGTTCAGGTCCTTTTAGAAGAAATGGGATAAAACCAGTAAGGATGGATTTGTAATGAGAACATTGTCAAAAAACTAAGATGGCTTAAAAAAATAAATAAAAGTGACCAAATACAGCCATGACCACAGCTTTACTGATCAGAGTGGGACAGTTCCAAAGTTTTGATCCTGACTTAAGGGCTGAGGTATTTGTGGAGAAGAGGCTGTGCTGTGTGTATGGGAAAATGCCTGCAACCGTGCATGGTTATCCTTGTATGTGCAGGCTGGCTCTATGTGCAAACAAGCAGATTCAGGTACATGTATATCTGCAGCAGATTCCCATGTGTCTGCTTCAGAAAATATAACAGCCGTGCCTTGCCACCTACCGCCAGGTCTCCCCGCAGCTTTCTCTCAGATAAAGGTGCTCTCCTTTAAACAGGGAGAAGAGATCTTTATTTTTGTGTATGTGCAAGTGGTTTGGGGTTCTGTTCCCACTAAGAACCTAGGAATGATTAATTGTATTTACAAGGTTCTCTTTGGGCACAGATAGTTGCATCCTTCTGCCTTTATAATTGAAGAGAAATTAAGTATCTATTAAATAATAATAAAAAATCTTCCATACTGAAATATGCAGAAATAATGTCAAATCTTTATGGGAAACTGTGTGTGTGTGTGTGTGTGGGGGGGGGGGGTGTCTTTTTCCCCTCATAAAATTTAAAAAATCTGATTTATTTTATTTACTTTGTAGCTAAACAAAGGTTGTTCCCCCACCCCAATTATAGAAGATACATTTGTTAAAGTTTTTACACAATGCTTGCTGTTATGACAGACACTACTAGGTGGCACTCTTATGCATAGTCTTCCAATTGTCTCCCCCCCCCATCTACTATTCGGTCTTGGAAGATTTCCTGTGATAGTCAATACACTAAAACACATGGCTTGTTTGTGTGTGGGTGGTGTTTTTTATTTCTTTCTTCCTTCTTTAAACTTAAATAAGGATATCTATATTATGATGTAACTTAAACAATCACCTTTCATTCTCCACAGGTCAAAACCCCTGTGCTTTTCTGCATGACTGCTCAGATATATTTTTCTCCTCATTGGCTCCTTCTAGATAGCAATCCTCTAAATGAAAACTAATTTTCTATTTGAGCTAATCAGTCTTTGTAGACTAATTGCTATTCACAATAGCCAATTAGTTTGTAAAGCCATATAGCACATGCTGTAACTTCAAAAATAACTTTGTAGAACACTATCTTATATTTTTCTTTTGTGTTCTGCGCACAAATGCACATGCCAATAAGTCAGTGTTAATTTACTGTCAGACTTACATTTTGTCTTTCCCCCTGCCCCCTTTTGTAAGACCCATAGACCAGAGAAATGCTTCAAACATATTGGTTAGAAAACATGTTTCAGTGTCAGCTTGAAGCCAGTGGAGGGTTGGAGGGCTTTTTTCCTCAGTCAAAAAATTCAGAAGTTGACTCTGTAAAAAATTCATACAGTAGTAGTAAGTAGCAGTTAAGACGCGTATGTAGAGAAAGTTTAAGCAGTTATAAATACATGATTAAGAGGAATTACTAGGCACAGAATTAGATATGTATAGGATTGGATCCATCTTTCATTTATTCCCAATACAGAGTATGAGAGAGAATATTTATTTGAGTTCCTGACCTTCTGGTACCAGCTCATAAGTGTTCTAAAGGCACTCTGTGTCTGTAGAATAAGCAGGGATCCTGTTTTTTTCTGATGATCAGAGAATTTGCAATTTTTTAAGACCCCCAAATCCATGATTAAAATGAAAGGCCACTATATATAGAGGGATCAGTTGAATTTATTGATATATTTACAATTTCAAAGCAGTTTGGAAGCCTACCAGTGCCTCAATCATTATAATAAAATAAATGATAAATACCTATATACCTTGGCATTTCATTTTGGGTTTTCCATCATGGAAAGAGATCCTGCTGAGACTAGTCTGTATACCCCAGGAAATTGTGTACAGAAAAATTCAAAATTATGCAAAATTAATTACTTTAATTATTTTTTACTAATTGAACTAAATATAACACTATTTGAACCTTCTTTATAAATATATGCAGGTACTTTGTATGGTTGGAGGCTGGGTGTGAGTGTGTGTGTGGGGATTTGTGGAAGTGTGTGGATATTGGGGGGTTGTGAGTTGTGAAGGGTTGTGTGGAGTTTGTGGGTGGTGGGGTTGTGGGTATGGGAGTATGTGGGGCTTGTGGATGGGTGTGGGGTTTGTGGCACATAGCTCCCACCACCGGCAGATCAGCAGCAGCAGGCAGGGGGCCCTTGGGGTGCTCATTAGGCCTGTGCAAAGCAGCTAGTATTTTCTTCGGATTTGAATTCAGCTGATTCAGGGGACAGTGATTCAATTTGGTGATTCAAATCGCTGTCCCGAATCAATTCGACCAAATCTGATTTGGAGGTTCAGCTGCCACCGAATCTTGAATCAAAGAGGCCCCACCCCCCACCTGCTCTCTCAGCTCTGTCAGTAGCTTCCCCACCTGGTCCCAGCTCTTAAAAGCAAACAAAAAAAAAAAAAACCTCACCC
>NW_005842280.1:1324814-1329988 GCF_000455745.1 Alligator sinensis | reverse complement strand
TTTTCCCTGCCTATGCAGGGGTTCAGACTCGATGATCTATTGAGGTCCCTTCCGACCCTAACATCTATGAATCTATGAATCAATGGCTGCTACAGTAGCCAGTGAGTGTGGGGCTTTTTTAATAGATTTTATAGACACTAGGGGCTGGAAGGGACCTTGTGAGATCATTGAGTCCAGCAACCCTGCCATAGGCAGGAAGTTAGCTGGGATCAAGTGATCCCAGCAAGAAAAATATCCAGACATTTTTTGAAAGAGTCCATAGTAGGTGCTTGGATCACCTCTGTGGGGAGTCTGTTCCAGACCCTGTGCACTCGCACCATAAAGAACTTTTATTATGTCTAGTCTAAATTGGCTTTCCTGGAATTTATGGACGTTAGACCTTGTTATCCCTTGGGGAGCTCTGGTGAACAACTGTTCTCCCAGGTCCTGATGTACCCCTCTTACAATTGTAGGTTCCTACCAAGTCCCCTCTGAGCCTTCTTTTTTCCAGACTGAAGAATCCCAAATCCCTCCACCTTTCCTTGTACGGCCTGCCCTCCAGGCCTTGGATCATATGAGTGGCTCTCCTCTGGACTCTCTCAAGCTTTCCCACATCCCTTCTGAAGTAGGGAGCCCAAAACTGAATGCAGTACTCCAGATGCGGCCTCACCAAGGCCAAGTAAACTGGGAGGATGACATCCCTGGTTTTGCTTGAGATGCATCGGTAGATGTATGCCAGAGCTTGGTTTGCTGTGTCAGCCACAGCATTGCATTTTTGACTCGTTTTCATCTTGTGGTCAATCAGGACCCCCAAGTCTCTTTTGGTTGTGATGCTACCAAGCGTAGCACTGCCAAGCTTGTAAGTATGTTCCTATGGAGGTGCAGCATCTTTCACTTCTCAACATTGAAGGTCATCCGGTTTTGGTCAGCCCACCTTGAGAGCATATCCAAGTCGGCCTGTATCCCCAGCCTGTCCTGCATGTGACCGCTCTCCCCCATAATTTGGTGTCATCCGCAAACTTTGCCAGGTTGCATCTGACTTCTGACTCCAAATTGTTAATGAAGATGTTAAAGAGTGCCGGGAAAGAGCCAGGATGCTGGGGATGGGCAGGGAGTTGGGGGCACTCAGGGAGTCTGGGATTTTGTGTGTGAGCTCACCCCCCCCCCCCCCCCCCCCCGCCCGCCCCCCCCCCCCCCCCGCGCCTACTTACTGGCACAGAGTCTGGGTCCAGCTCCCTGCTGTAGCAAGTGGGGACTGCCTGAATCTCCGAATTGATTTGGACCTTTGTATTGGTCTCCCAATTCAATTTGAATTCGGAGATTCGGCCGCTGAATCAGGCTGAATGTCCTCTGAATTGAATCAGCACCCGAAGCTTCACACAATCCTAGTGCTCGTGGTCATGGCAGGCAGATTCCCCGGCAGCGTATGCCTCTGTCTGAATCCCAGGGCCTGCACGCTGCAGGCAGGGATCTGGTTTGGCCTGTTGGTGTGTGCCTTCAAACCAGATCACCTGGCTCCATGCCAGCATGTGCGAATTTTGGGACGGGCGGGCTCTGTGCCTCCACATGGGGCTTCCAGCACTCCAGTGGGAAGCCACACATGGATGCAAGGAGGAGCCTGCCTGGCCCGATGGTGCATGACTCCCTACCTCCATGTGCAGCTTCCCTCCATCTGGGGCTTCCTGTGAACTTCTCCCCACTCCCTCATCCCCCACCCACACCCCTGCCTTGCCCCCCCCACCTGTCCTGGTGGCTCTTCCCACAGCCCCCAAACCTCCCCAGGCCTAGCAGGCACCTGCCCCTGCACCTGCCCCACAGGGCCCCCCCTCAGCCTTAGCCAGCCCTGCTGGAGGATCCCCCAGTTGGTTCCCAGCCCTCTGCATGCCCCACTTACCTCAAAGAAAGTGAGTCTGAGCCAAGTCCCAGTTGACTGAGAGTCTCAGGCCTCACCCTTTCCCCCTTTCCCTCCCCCTTGGGACAGGGTTTAGGGTTTGTTGTCCTTTTTGCAAGAAGCTCTTGCAGGCTGGAACTCTGAGAGCAGAGAGCAAAAGTGGAAAATCTTTGGGTATCTCTGTTTAAATGAAAATTCCACTTTTTTGCTCTGTTAAAAGGGAAAATGAACATTTTTTTTGTGTTCTCGTGGGAAATGGAAAACCCAGATCCCTGAGAATAAGACACTGAATCCACAGTGGTACAGTAGTCAATCCTGAGATTGAGAGTTCTGTAAAACACAGTTTCTTTACATTTGTCCATAAACTGACCTTCATAGGTTCATTGTACAATATATTTACTGAAATATGCATTGACAAATATGAAAGTTATCAGTAAATATAAAATCAATTGGCCAACTTCTCAGCATCACTATTGTGGCAGGGCACTGTGTGTGCCTGCCACTTTAAGGGCCTGGAGCTGGTAGCCCCCAGGTGCCTGATGAGGGCAGCCATTTTGGAGTCAGGGGCTGTCTATATAAACAGGGCAGTTTGGCTGCTGGAGGCCAGGCAACAAAATCGCCTGGCCGGAGGGCTGCTAAGATCTATATCTGGAGGTAAGGGAGGAGCAGTAGGGGATGGTAAGGAGGCTCCTGGTCCTGGGCATGACCTAAAACTGCACCCTGCCGGGAGTGGGTGGCCTGATGGGGCTCTCAGTGGTGTGGGAGCCCCCAGGAAATGCCAGGCCAGTTACCACCCTGGTGAAAGGCGGATTGGGGCGCCTTAACCCCTAGCCCCCACCACTGGGTGGGTTACCTCTGCATTTTTAGGGCCCAGAGGGCAGACCCCCCAGGAGAGAGAGAAGGGCTAGAGACTCAACCTGATCGAGAGAGTACCCTCGACTGGCCCATGCTGGGGCCAGGACCAGGATGGTCAAAAGGGCCAGGGGCCCACCGCGAGGGATGCCCAAGACCCGGGGGCCTCGCCCTGATTGGCGTGGAGGTGGGCCGGGTCTGGTAGCCGAAGGTCCTGGGGGGACCACACCCGAGAGGGGAAAATAGTTTCAGGGTGCTAGGTAGCCTGAATGAAGGTGGGGTAGGCTGCCTGAATGGAGGGATCATGGAGGGGTCCTGTTAAGAGGATTCTGGGGCCCAGTGTGTGGGCCGGTGATTTATGTGAACATCAAGATGCCATCTGCAAGGCTTGGGCTGCGGTATAGGGGAGGAAAGGAGCTGCAGAGAGCGCCCCCTGGCATCGGGGCAGCAAAATGGGCAGCCTCCCGCTTAATTGACATCTATTAATTAATCAATTAACAGCAAGGCGTGGCGGGTGAGAAGGCGGGTGGTTGGCCCAAGAACAGGTGGGCGGGCCACGGAGATCGGCGCCAAGCAGGCCCCCCGTTACAACTATAAAGAAAACCAAAATCTAACCTGTCCTTTTGTACAGACGGGCACTAATTTGCTACTTGTTCCAGAGCAGCTGAAGCAATGTAGAAGCTATCCCACTGTAAAACAAGCAGATTTAAATCAGCTCCATGTTTGGCAAAGTTCCCTTTCTATTTTTGATACTGGGGAAAAATATGTCAGTTCATATTTTAGTCCTTTCCCTATGGAGATGCACACTTTTGGAAGTAGTTTTAATATATTTAGTTCAGTGAAGTTGCTAAGTATGGGGCTTTTTCTGCAGAGACTGTATTTTTTCTAGCCAGTAAACATGGAAATAAGATTACCTTTTTTACTTTCTTCACAGCTGGGGATTACCTTGTAAGTCCTTTCCATACGCAGGTGGCAGGGGTCTGGCGTACAGTTCTTAGAATTCAGAATATTGTCTTCATCTGAGCGATAAAATATTGGATGGACACTTTCAATAATGCCTTATAATCTGGATTTTGAGCATCTGAAGCCAAAATGCATTTTTTCTTTTCCTGGATCAGTTGTAGTCAGAAGCCCAATTCTGCTGTTCAGGCAGGAAGTGGGAGTCAGGGCCCTCTATTCCTCCAAGGTACAAGCTACATTGCAGGAAGGACAAGGCACATATCTGAATACTAAGCTAAAAACAAATTTCAGTTCCATCAAAATAATTATTTCAGATAGTGAGACAGAGAGGCTAGAAATAAAATGAAAGTGGAAGCTGAAAGGTCAGGTTCATGGAAATACATGCTTACATGCTGTAATAATAGTTTTTAGTCATTGAGCCTATCAACCAAAACTGGCAAGTGACTAAAAATATATTTTCTAATTGGCCTCCTACAACAATAGCATAATACAGATCCTCTAGCTCATTACATGATGCCTCTGAGAGAGGCTGCTTAGGTCGTGGGACAGAAGAAGAATAATTCGTGTCCAGTGCTCAATTTGTCTCTGCGTAGACTGAAAATCTTAATCAAACCATTTTCTGTACAATAATCAAAGGTACAGAGATATCCCAAGTCACAGAATGAAAGCTCTGGCTTGTGAGGGAATTCTTGGCTGGTGTAATGATTTATAGCCTTCTGTCACTCCTTCAGAGCCTCCCAAGTACTCCAGTGACTCTACCACCATAGGGGTTTGCCTGGAGGTTGTTTGAGGATTGAATAGCAGAAAATGGACTTCAGCCTTGGAGAGCTGCAAATGGTTCTTTTTATAGCTAAGAAGCTCTCCACTCACGTGCCCACATAAGTCTCCCCACCCTTGTTTTTTATTGTAGTCATGGATGATGTCCAGCTTTCTTTACTCTCCACCCACTGACAGGTCATAGTGCATGCTTGACAGCAACAGCATAATTTTGGACTTCTTTGGAACATAGGAAACTACTATGAGTTCCCCATCAAAAGCAAAAATGGATGAAAAGGTTTCCCTTCTTCAATTTGCTTGCATTTGGTTTGGGATATTGGCCTTGTTTTTCTGAATCGTACCCACATAGGTCAAGTCCTGCTGTAGCAGTCTTTCTGCCAGGTCAATACTTGTGAAATAATTGTCACCTACAGTATTCCTTCCCATCTTGTACCAGGGATGAACCAGTTTTTTTCAATGACTTGGGTACTAAGATTACCTTGGCGTGGAGCTTCTGGTTGCTTGCCCAGGTAGATGTCTCCAGACAGGGGGTATGATGTTGCTGCATCACAGCACTGTGGCAGAAATGCCACTGTCGGTGCCCCTCTCCTGAGATCTGTCTCCACCAGCCTGAAAGGCTGCTGTTGAATCCCTCACAGCGGGGAACTCGTTCCTTGTCTGCAGACAAAAGCCTGGCGCCTGGGAGGCGATGCTCTGGTCACCTGGGCAGGGGGGG
>NW_005842280.1:1318509-1322205 GCF_000455745.1 Alligator sinensis | reverse complement strand
GCAGGGGAAGGGACCCCTGCAGACAGCGATTGCACCCTGGTCCCGGAGGGAACCGGTAACCCCGAGGGTGGGTTAAGTGACAGTCCCGGGGAGGGGTGTATTCCATCAGTGGCAGAGGGAGGTGACACTAGCGGGGAGGAAACCCAGGAAGTCCCTGTGGGTGAGTGTGCACTCCCTGCTGATTGCCTAGCTGGGCAAGAGGAGTTCAAGCGGGAGGTTCGGGAGGACCCCAGCTTGGAGGGACTCCGGCAGATGGCTCAGGAGCAAGAGACTGAGTTCACTCCGGACAAGAGGGAACAGGTGGTCTGGGATAAGGGGCTTCTCTATCAGTTGTGGGTGCCGAAGAACCATGCCGGCACCCAAGGGAGGCACTCAGAGCCTGGAAGGTGGTCGGGCGCAGGGAGGTGGGCGGCTCAACGCAGGAGCGCCCCCTACTGGCCCGCCACACCACCGAATTTTCAAGCCATATTTGGCAGGCTTGCTGGGCATATACTGTCTAAAGGGACAGTGACCTCTGAATGCAACGAGCTGCTCATCAACCGTCAGGTGTATTCCTGGAATAAACCATTTCCTGAGCTGGTCCACAAATTGTGTCCAAATATCTCTGAAGGCAGCAAACTTGTCCACAACTCTCCTTTTGTCATGTGTCAGTTTGTTCTCAAATCTCGGGTAGTTGGTGATTTTACAGAATCATTTTAAACTCATGGTGGCACGGAAGCAAGGACGCCTGGTGCATTGCTCCCACATTTCCTCCAGTGCCTCGTGACCACTGTGGTATAGACCACTCAGCAGTAGGAGGCCAAGGTGGGCTTTCAGCTCTGTTTCATCCAGCTTTTTCTACTCTCCTGTTTTCAGGATGGCTATCATTCCACTCCCTGAATCTTCTTTCTGCCTCTCTGTTTGTTTTTCTTATGATAAGTCAGGATATCTTGTGAGAGAAACAGGTGGAACGTTTCCACCACCGTGTCTTTATTATTTCTCTTGTTGGCCCAGCACTTTCATGGACTATGTCCTTGGCTGTTCTCTGATGATGTATTAGCTGTGGACTTTTTCCCCCACAGTGCCATTCCTTCCTTTAAAGGTGTCATCATCTGCAATGTTTTCTGCGGGTGGTGGCAGTGGTTCTGCTCCACGTCCTGCTGTAGCTCTCGGTCTTCCACAGCGGCTCTGGCTTGGTCCTCTTCCCTTTTCCACTGGAAGTGTTGGATCACTTCAGCTTGTGGCAGAACTCCTTATCAGAGCTGGATGAAGTTTCCATCGATGCATGGTCTTCATGCTTTGAACAATCTCCCATGTTTGGAACAAAGTCAACATCTTCACTGCCTTGGGTTAAGATTTCATCAGTGGATGTGTCGCTGTCATCCCTGGTTACCTGTGCAAGACAGGCTTCAGTACTGAATATGCATTGCCTTCTTATCCTGGACTGCAAAAAAAAAAATAGAAGAAATTGATTACTGCCCAATGCATATAAATAACAATCAAAGACAAGCCTGTCCAACTATGCTGTCACAGAAGCAATTCTGCCCTGCCCTATGGCAGTGCAGGTAGCACCTTCTCCTCCTGGGCACAGAAGCCAAAGATCAGCATCCACTCTTGGCAAGCCAAATGTGGTTGGATGCTGTTTGGAAACCACACATGCAGGGGCTTATTGAGAGCAGGTAAAAGGGGCATGGGGGTGTCAAGCCCTTACCATTAAAGGGGACTCCATAGTGTACTCTGTATTGCAGTATGATGTTGTTTTGTTTCTTCTCTGCTGTCCTTTTGCTGCTTGTTCTCACTTCCAACAGAGGCAGGGCAAACTAGCTTGTATGTTATGAAAGGTGCAGGTGAGGTGGAGTTTTGCCATGAGAAAAGAGAGCAGAGGTGGATTTGGGTGTGACAAAAGATGGTGTTTGTTTGCTTGTTTTTTGGCAAAGGGCAGGGTGTTTTGATGACCTTGCAGCCTGCAAACAAAGTGGTTATCAAAAGGGATTACCACATCTTCTGCAAAAGCAGAGTGGAGGATTGCCATCCATTAGTTACCATGGCTACCTGAAGTGGACATGAATGAGGTGTGAACGAATGCTGACCTTCAGATGCATCCACCCAAAGTGGCCAAACAGGTCTAGGCCTTTCATTTATACAGAAATTGCACTGGGGTAACAAGTTATCCCAATACGTTAACATGGGTTTGGGGTAAAGTGTTACCTCATATGAAAAGACACATTCACACCTAGGGTAACATGTTACCCTGGGCAGTTTTTCATCCACAGAGAGCAAACCATTCATGTAAGCTGGGTGTTCTTTGGGGATATTGTACATTGTGGTGCCAGTGACAATGTCCTAACATTTATTTATTTATTTTTTTAAGAATCAATTAACTTTAAGATACTGCACAAAATATGCGTCTGGGGTAGGAAATTACCCCATGGGAATGTATGAAGGTTAAAAACAAATATGAGCATGTGCACATACACACATGTGCGCACACACTCTACTTTTTTGCTGTGCTCAAAGGGCACTAAGAGGAGAATCCAGCTAGGACTTCCTACATCAGTATCTGAGTTTGAAGGAAGTGCTGGAATAAAGCATAGGATTTGTTGCATCTCATGGGCCTGAGGTTGCAGAGCAGCAGTGCGGGGTAGGGCTGTGCGAGGCTTCGGACAGAGCTTTGGATCTGGAGAAGCTTTTGATGCTTTGGGGTCCAAAGCTGCACATCCGGGTCGAAGTGCTGGCCTTGTTAGGCTTCCTGAAGTGGTTCAGAGCTCCCGAAGAGCTTTGGAGCCACCTCGGCGATCTGGCCATAGGGTATAATGGGGAAACAATAAAATATCTATAGCTTGGTTATTTTTTGTCTGATTTGGATGAAATTTTCAGGGGTGGTAGACTCTGCAGAGAGGATGAAGCCTGCGAAGCTTCAAGAAGATTGGTTTAAGGGTTTGGGGGGAACAGCACCCCAAATTCTTGAAAGCAAAACTCATGTCACATCTAGGCATTACAACATAGCAGGGTGAAAACTGCAGAGGTGGTAGCTCTTACTGAGGCCACAAAGCCTGCCAAGTTTCAAGAAGATTTGTGAAGGGGCTTGGGGGGAACTGCACAAAACCAGGCTAAGGAGAGGAAAGACTCAATACAGACAATCAACTGCCCCAAGACAGACACAGTTTCATAGTAGCTAGGGTCAGGAGGGACCTGAACAGATCATCAAGCCTGACCCCCTGCTACAGGCAGGAATGAATGCTGGGTTCACAAGACTCCAGACAGGTGATCGTTCAAGCTCCTCTTGAATTTGCCCAAGGTAGGGGCGAGGACCACTTCCCTGAGAAGTTGGTTCCAGATTTTGGCCACCCTAAATATAAAATATCGCCTTCTGACCTCTAACCTAAACCTGTTCTCCATCAGCTTATTACCATTGTTCCTTGTCACTCCAGGTGGTGCTGGGGAGAAAAGGGCTCTGCCTATTTGCTGTTGATCTTCCCTGATGAGCTTGTAGGCAGCCATCAGGTCCCCCCTCAGCCCCCTCTTGCTGAGGCTGAACAGGTTCAGGTCCTTCAGTCTCTCCTTGTAGGGCCTGTCCTGCTGCCCTCTCACCAAGCGGGTGGCCCTCCTCTGAACCCTCTCCAGGCTGGCCACATCCCTTTTGAAGTGCGGTGCCCAGTACTGGACACAGTACTCCAACTGCGGCCTGACCAAAGTCGCATAGAGGGGGAGTATCAC
>NW_005842280.1:1317116-1318268 GCF_000455745.1 Alligator sinensis | reverse complement strand
CACCCCCTCATCCAAGTCACTGATGAAGATGTTAAACAGTGCGGGCCTGAGGACCAAGCCCTGGGGTACCCCACTGCTCACATCTCACCAGGTTGAGTACAACCCGTCCACCACTACTCTCTGGGTGCGCCCCATCAGCCAATTTTTTACCCATCCAACTGTGCAGGCATCAATGCCGCAGTCACTTAATTCATTGATGAGGATGGGGTGAGAGACAGTGTCAAAGACAGTATTGGTATGAGTTTTGTCTGTCAGCAGCTAGGGGTGCAGGGCCCCAGAACCCCCTGCACCGATCTCCTCGACAGCTGGCAGGCGTCTGGCCTGAGCAGGGGCCACCATCCTTGCAGGTGTCGCCCCGCTGTGCCTTAACACATGCAGTGTCACCCATGGCACAAGTTTTGCTTGTCCACAGTTTGATCTGCAGTTCCCCCCAAACCCCTGCACCGATATTCTTGAAACTTGGCAGGTTTCATGCTCTCAGCAGAGGCTACCATCCCTGCAAGTTTCATCCAAATTGGACAAGAAACAACGAAGGTATAGATATTTTATTAATTCCCCATTATATCCTATGGCTGGATCGGGTTGCTGCTGACTCGCACAGGCCTAGTGCGGGGTATGAAGGTTATGTTTGCTGAACATGTATGGTGACCCCTACCCTGCCCCTAAACATGCTATTTCAAGTACACAGACATCTCTGCCTAATCCCCTCTCCTGCCCCCCCACCTCACCCCTATCACTGGCCCACAGTGCCTGCATTCATGGATCCTGAAGGTCCTTAGCTTTTGTCATCATCGTCCCAATCTGATTCACCTCTAGTTGGCAGTGTACTTCTAAATATGAGAGCTGATAACTCCTGCAGCAGTTATCTTTGATTCTTTTATGGACAACCACCTTCATGCTTGCAGGTGTACTTACTTAGATCAGATCTGTAGCCTGGGTTTGCAGCAACAGTCATCATGAAGGAAGCCCTTTTATGGGAAATGACCAGTATTGCTCCGCTGGACTGACTTGGTTTACCATGGACATCCTATTAAGAACAACCACAGCTGTGCAAAACTGCAGACTCCTGTCTAGCTACTGAAGTTAAGATCCAACTGACACTTGCTTAATATTCAAATCATTAGCCTGCCCTTTTTACGCTGATGGGTTTGA
>NW_005842280.1:1288044-1317085 GCF_000455745.1 Alligator sinensis | reverse complement strand
CTCTTTCCTGTTGCAGCATCAGTTTGCAGGGGTGGACTTGTGTGGGCAATTTCAAGATGAAGATGCTGAAACCTGGAATAATTCCGCCCCCCGCGTGCACGTGCCAATTGTTGGAAGTATCAGAAGCTGAAGGCCTGTTCTCTTGTTATATCTTATAGTATACTTCCCTGCTTGTCTGTTGACAGCTGTCAGGATGTCTGAAGAAGTATTGGAGTATTCAGTATAAGTGCTGATGAACCGTCTGAGATTTCTGAATGTCATTTTCCCTTGATGCCTCATCTGTTATCTTTAATCATTTGGTTCACTGTACATCATGGGCCAGATTCTTTGCCATGCCAAGTTCCAGCCTTATAAAGCAAAAATGGGAGGACCGTACTAGAGCCTGGAAATATTTCTGAGTTCTTCTCCTCTCACCCCACCATCTCCCCAGTCCCTGTCCTCAGCACAAATCAGAACAGCTTTGAAAATAGAACTACTTAGGAATGAGGGAAAGATATATATTAGGGAAGGATTTGGTCTAGCTATTATTTAAAATGAAACCGAGGCAAAGTTTTCTATATAATGAGGAATTTAAAACAGATCTTCCCTTACTTTTTTTAGTATGATGGTCTATGTGCCATCCCCTGCTCCCCCACACTAACTACCACATTGCTCCAGCAGCTGTTGCTACTCAAGTCTCTGGGCTCCCCTCTCTGCTCCAGATTCCACTGCCTGCCTCTGTCCCCTGAATTGGCTCCAAGGAAAGCTGCAGGCAGGTTGCTGGGACGGGACCCAGGAACCACATGCATTGCAGTGCTGGGCACTGGAATGGTTCAGTAGAGTGCCTGCTGGATAACATGCGTGGGACCCATGTGGCATGTTGTGCAGGATATGACAAAACTAGGACAGTATAGCGGAGGGGTGGGGGCCTGCATGCAGCAGTGTGGGAGGTGTTCAGTCCACTTGAAAGTTTGACAGCCCTGACTTCATTGATGTACATTACAGACAAGGGGGCACAACGCACAATACTTTTTGAAATTCCTCTTTAAAATTACAGCTGTGCAGCAGGGTTCTCTCTTTCTTATTCACTTATCCTTCAAACTTGAAAAATGCCATACCACTTGTTTTCAGATCTCATAAATAACCAGCTCCTATCCAGATCATCATTCCCAGGCTGAGCGGTTCTGTACGAAGTTTCAGTCTCTAGTGACTTCTTGTGACATGGCTAGAAACTCTAGGAATGTTTTTTTAGACCAGAAGTGGTGATGCCATGGTAACTTGTTGTGTAGATGAAGACTGCCATGTCAGTAGTATCTTTATTCAGAATATTCAGTGCAGATCATTAGCAATGTGCCCAAACTGCTTTGAAGCAGCCATAGACTTTTTTTCTATGTTGTTATATATTTAGTAGAATTTTGTCCACATGTATTTTCTTTGGGAATATAAATTAAGTTTGGGAAATGAATTTTTTTTATGCTGCACTAAATTGGATAACAAATGTCCCATGGCATTTGAAGAGTCTTTTCTGCTGGAGTAATTTGGCAAATAACATGTCTGAAAATGTGGTTTGTGTCATCCTGAAACTGTTCAGAAGATTTGAATGGGGAAAAAATATTGGGTGCTCAACTTTAACAAAACTATGGTGGAAACATCTCCTCTAACCCAGTACTTCTCAAAGTGGTGGTCCGCAGACCGGTGCTGGTCCACGAGTCGCCTATCGCCGGTCTGCAGTAAGTTGCCAGGAAGGAAAGAAATATATTTTCAGAAGAATAACATTGATATGTCATAGCGCCACAGTTCGTACGTTCCAACACTCCAGGTGATGTCATGTTGTGCGAGGTGAGGAAAGAGAAATAAACAGCTGGTTGCGCATTTGTATAGCGCTGTTACATGCAGTTGCTGCCACCGGCTGAACTGGGCACCAGTCCCTGGCCCACTGGAAAAAAAATTGCCGGTCCGCCACAGCAGATAGTTCGAGAAGCACTGCTCTAACCCATTAACATATTCCTGGGCCCCTGGCAGATATTTGTTTAAGGGTGCAATAGATTGGATGTATGATTCCCAACATTTGTGCCTCCTGCTATCCTACATGTGCATGACAGGAGGAGTGAATGTGGGATCTGGGATCAGATCCCAATTGTGCCATGTTGCTGGTGCAGGGAGAGCCCAGGATCATGATCTTGGATTTCCCCTGCACTAGCAGGTAGGAAGCCAGATCCCCACTCCCAGCCTCAGGAGCATATTGGGGTCAAGGGCTTCAATGTGTCCCCAAGGCTGGGAGTACCAATCAGCTGACTTCTGCTCCCATTCCTGAGGGCACAGCGGAGCCCTGGACTGCAACCTACCCCTGAAGCTGGGAGCCACGATCAGCTGCTGCTCCCAGCCTCTGGGGTACACTACAGTCAAGAGCTTGATGTGCTGCTAGAGCTGTGAGTGGCAACTGATCGTGGCTCCCAGCCTTTGGTTGGGGAGTACATTGGAGTCCTTGACTCTGATGCACCCCCCTGGTTGGGAGTAGCCTTTAGCCATCTGCTGATCAGCCATCCCAGTCTCAGGGGTGCATGGGAGTTAAAGGCTCCTGTGTACTCCCGAGGGTGGGAGCCCTGATCACCTGATTCCTGGCCACATGTGCAATGGGAACCATCCACATATTTTTCTGTAATAACTTTGTGACTTCATTCTTATTTTTTCACTCCATTAATGTGTGGCTGGGTTAATGTGTAACTGGTTAATCACATCTTAAGTGTAAGATGCCAGGGGCCTCAGGTATGTAGACCTTGGGTTCAATACTCTTCCAGACGGGTTCAGTATGCTTCCAGACTGATAGGACTAGAGCCTACATCTCCCTCCTCCCAAGAGAGGTAAACGGCCCATAACACAAAGCTCACTATAAGCAGTGTACCTAATAGGGCTGCCAGATTCAGACAGTGTTGAAATTAAACCATATATTGTACAAATAAATACAAAGATACAAATGTACCTCAGTTCTCTGAGCTTCTGAAAGCTTTGTCACCTGAAGAATTTCACTTTAATCTACCAAAGATCAACAGCTGTCTTCCCATTTAAAGTGATCACTTTCATTAACATGAAGTTAAATGAAAGCAGTTGTTCTAAATGATATTTAGCTCAGGCTATACTTCTGTTCCACAGATCAGAGGAAGAGGATTTTATGCTTGTCTAACTCTCCCAACTATAAAGTTGGTCCAACAAAAGATATTACCTCACCTCATGAATCTTGTTTCTCATTTCATTTACTAGGTGGTGGACAATATTAAATGGGACAATTATTTAAAATAAAACTTCAATAATGTTCTCTTTCTTCCTCCTTTTGAGCTTATCTGCACTGAGTGCCTGGTTTTGCTGTGTTTGGTATGAAAGTAGATGGACATCAATGTTTGGTATTACAGTAACCTGGGGAAAAATGATGGGTAACAAAAACAGAATAAGCAGTTAAGTTTTAAAAACTGTTGCCCTGAATGCTTTTGGTAGTAATGAGAGAAAATTACAAATATTAAATAAATGCAAGGAGAACTCTAGAGTATTGTGCTGTGTCTGTTCAGAGTCCTGGGCAATGATGCAAAGCCATAATTCTCTTCTGCTGTAAAGGCAAAGCCATTAGAATAGATGGGGATAATCGGATTCCTGCCCTAATGGGTGTAGACATCCAGTTCATAACTCTGCCTTTCTTCTTTAAGTCCTGCCTGAATGGTTTAAACTAACACAGGGCTTTGCCTTCGCTCATGTCATGGTAAAAAAAATTGTCATTTACCACAAACAAGTCCAAGACACTAAAACATGTCAACTCTTTTCAAAATGTAGTCAGCAAGTGCAGCCAAGTCGCTTTGACTCATCAAATATTGAAGGAGCAGCCCTGTCATTGCTTGTGTGTGATGCATCCAAAAGATATGCTTGAGGGAAGAGGTATAAAAGATAAGGAGGTCTATTTCAGGCAGATAACCAGAGAGTAACATTGGAGCCTAGAGAGTTTAAAATGAAAATAGCCTCCTGTTAGAACCTGGGCTTGATCTTGCTGTCCCCACTTGGACAGTATTTCCTCAAGGATCTACCAGTATTTAAACACATACAGCAGGGCTTTCCAGCTTCTGGATGATGGCGGGCTGCAAGCTTCCAGGCCTCGCATAGCAGGGGCCATATGCTGTTGGGAGAGTCCTCCTGAGGTTCCCCCCACCCTCCTGCCACACAAGTAACCTGTCCCCCCTCTCACCACACCTACAGACAGGCAGCCTGGCTCTTCCTCCAGCTAACTCCTCCCTGGCAGAGCTCAGAAGAAAGGCAGAACAGTCCTGGCCCCCCTCCCTGTGTCACCCAGCCCCCAGAAGTAGGGGAAGGAAGCAGAGGAGAGAGGGGGAGCCTGGAGACATCAGGTGTCATATCAGCAGGAGCAATGACAGGAGGGATGACTGGCTGGGAGCCTGTGGGTGCATATTAGCTCTTTGTGGGCCACGTGCAGCCTGCAGGCCTCCAGTGGGACAGCTCTGTCCTACAGCATGAGTTTTCTGTCATGGGTGCTTCAGTGATGTTTAAGCCTTGAGGTGCCTTGTCTGAGGCAGGCAGCATAGGGGGGTTAAGTTTGTGATTCCTATTTTAAAATTGCCTCTTCTCATTATATTTTTTAATGAGTTTGGTCAGGGTCTGCATTCTGTGTCACCGGAAGAAGTCTACAATGACTTATGCAAAAGAAAAAAGATGCTGGGTAGGAAGGGGAAAATTGTTCTGTGGTTTTAAATGAAATAAAACACAGCTAGTGGGCCTTCTTTCACTTATCTGCTCTGTGGAACATGATAACCTGAAACATCTTCCAACTGTCTTTTTTTTTATTTCTAAGTGAGCTTCTAAACAGTCTCATTATTTTACTGTCTAATTCTTACCGGACTTAGTCAGGCCTGCTAGAGGCTACAACATGTCAAGGAATAGAAATAGCTTTTAGTACTGTAATATTTAATTAAGTGGCCTATAGATCATGACGAGACATCCCTTAACTACTCTGATGCAATATCAGCATGCCGTACATCTAATTCAAGAATGAATAAGGATTAGTTGTGCTTGACAGATCAGTGATTTTCAGTGCATTTGGCTGCTTTTATATTTTAAAGAGAGATTTGTCAGTTTATTAAAAAGTTAAATAATGCCCTAGAGAACTTGGATGCTGTTGTGTGTCAGGTGCAGAGCTGAGAGCTCCAAAAATTCCTAAAGCCTAAGTTAAGTCGTTTTCTGAAGAAATATTTTGACTTCAACTGCAGGCTGATGGCAGAAGCTCTGTTCTCTTGAGGAAGTATGGAACGTACATGAAAATGTCAATACCTAGCAGCTTGCCTTTTATGCACAGTCCAGTGGTTTCCGTTGCAACTGGCGTGAAAAGTCTGCAGGGAAAGAAGTAACTCTTTTGCTAGGATCCAAGTGGAAAATGTATTCCTCTTATCTTGGAGGGTAAGACAGCCATCAGGTTTGAAAATGCTAAGTGCCCTGCAATAAGTACTGAAATATTGGCATTAAAGCACCAGGGCCTGACTTTTTTTTCCCCTCTCTCTCTGACTTCTACCAGGATGGATTGGGGAGCCTGCCAAAAGCAAAGCCATCATTGCAGCTGTAAACTCAGAGGGGAATTTTCTTCAAAGCAATTTAATGGCTATGTGAAAGCATTCAGCCTTAGTCAAAAAGCAGACTTAAGGAATTTGATTAAATTAGGTAAATGGGGTAATTCATAATCACTGGTCATGTTAGCTTAGTATACTTGGCTTAGCAGAGATGGCGTAAATGTATAGGCAACAGGCAACTACCTAGTGTGGCAAAAACATGGTTGCCCTGTGCTGTGTGCCAGGCCTAGGCAGATGGAGGCAGCCGGGAGCAGGGAGATGTTCGGTGGCTGGTGCCTGGGGTGGTGCTGTCAGGCTTCAACCTGCAGGTCTGTACTGGGTCCGGCCATGCCCTGGCTGGGGCTGCACTGACAGGGAAGTCTTCAGGGGATTATTTCCCTCTGTCTCTGCAAGGCAGGGTGCAGCCAGGAGTGGGAACCCTGTTGGTAAAGGGGCTCAGCTCCCCTAACCAGGACTGGCAGGGCCTGACTGGGCCAGTGCTCCATGCAAGTGGTGGTTGGTCCTAGGGTGGTAGCCTGCATACTGCACATGATGGGGGCTGCAGGTAAGGTGTCCACTGATGCATCCCCAGAATATAGGACATCCCACAGGGGCAAGGGCGGGGCAGGCTCGGCCAATCAACAGTAAGGGGCAGGGCCACTACAAAAAAAGCAACCTTCCTTCTTCCCTCCCTCCGTGGCTGGCATGGTTGTGCAGTGCTCTACCTCGAGGCACAGCCAATAGAATCACAAGGACAAATGATTTACATGTATTGCCACCAATGAACCAAAAAATTACTTTTTGCAGTCCATTTTGCAGACTCATTTAGAAACAGACAGGTACAAAGGGTTTCAGGTCACCTTGGGGAGAATTTTCTAAAATGCCTAGGTGAAAGTCACTTGACCTTAAATTCCTGCTTGTCTAATTATCTTTAAAATGAGCGTCCTTTTTTTTTTTAATTGGCTGTTTTGAAAAAAATTACCACCTTTTAAGTTTTTAGAACTCATAAATCTCATTATCCGCCATCTTTTTATTCATAGACTGGAAGAAAATAATGAGCTTTCCTGCTTTTTCAATTCTCAAACTATTTCTCAGCTTTGAATGAATGAGTCCAAATGACAAAAATATTATTTCTGTACCTACAGAAGAGGCTACTGCTGGTAAAAGCTGGTTTAGCACTTCAACAAACCCTGGTTTCAGGTGCTTTGCTAGTGACCAGTTTGACAGTGCAACTTTCTTTAAGATATCCTCAGCAGACTGCTTGAATGGTTCACCTCTAACCCTGAAATTTATGGTTGGCAGGATTGATGGGGGATTAGTAGATATCTATGTCATAGAAGAATTTTCCTCTTTAACATTTAGGTATCTACCCTGGTACTTTGTGTTAAGAATATTGGCAAGAATAATAGGTGGAGTAAGTACTTGATCCATCTGCATTTTTACTGCCTGCAATTTAACTTTGCTGTTGGGCATTTCTTGCTTTAATGTTTCTTGAAGTTCTTTCCAAATTTTAACAGCATCTGCAATACAGTAGCAATCTTTCGGTTGTTTGTCCACAGCTATGGAAACAGATATTAGTGTATTCAGCATATCTTCTACATTTGTCTTTGGTCCAGTGTGGACTACTCTAGCTGTAGTAGCTCCATTAATTGTGTCACTATTTTCTTCACAGATGGTCCTTGGAATAGGCCAGGTCTTAATAAATAGCTCAAAGCAGTTCACCGCTGAATTCCATTGTACATCTTGGGGGAATATTAGCTTGGATCCCCTAGCGCTCTTCAGTGAAGCTGAAGCAAACTGGTTGTTACAGCAGTTTGTGCAGTTCCAACAACCTTTCCCTTTATTCCTGGAGTACTTAAATCTTTGGCCAAAAGAGATATCAGATGAGCATTGAACCCCTATAAGCTTCAGGTTTGCTTCCTTATCTTCTAAGTTTCTTCTCATCTTTTTTTACATTTGTAGCATTATCTGGGACAGGGCTATGAACATGATGTGATTTTTTGCTCACAGTTTGTTATAGCTTTCTCAGCTACTTATTTTAAATATTCTGCAGTATGGGCATTGTTTCTTTCAGATAAACAATCCCATCTTCTGTTGTCACACAAGCGCATGTTACTGGATTGTTGTATACATTGCTCCATCCATGAAGACTCAGATTAACACTTTTCCTTTCAGTGTTTTTTACACACTGTTCAATTTCCTTCTCATACACTGTATCCCAAAGCCTTCCAGCAGTTTCTGTTCTGCTGGATGGAGTGCAACCTGGTCATAATGATTGAAACATGTCAGTGAAATGTTTGTTTTGAACGAGAGGAAAGGGAGAATTTGTTGTATAAATTACCTGAGCAATATTTTCATCTATATTGTATTGCTGGACTTTTCTGGTCCTGATTATGAACTCATTTGTAGTTTTACTTGATAGTGAAGAAGAGGCTCTTTTTGGATATAGGTAATTTACACTCTGAGGTATGTTTAGTTGTAGTACAACTTGGTGGTACCAGTACATGATCTGAAGTTGCAGACATTACAGACGATATTCTTAATTTCTTGAACTGGACCCTGAAACAAAATACTTAATCACTCATACTATTACTCAGTATATTACTTAAAGAGAGAGAGAGAGAGATTGTAAATGAAAGATCCTTCCTACAGCACAAGTTTTTAAGCCATTGTTGACATTATATACTTTTTCCAAACCTAGTTCTATGGGGAAAATATTCAATAAATCATAATGTTTATCTTCTATTTAAAATTTTTCTTTATCAATATAAAACAGCTTGAATTTTTTTTATCTTAAAATTTATAGATTGCTGTTAAAACTTTATTCAGCACATGATATCTGCACCTAGGGCCTGTATATTTGTTTACACTGAGCAACAAAATTCATTTCATAAGTGCAGGGGGTAACATTAAAAATGTATAATTGATAAATATTCACACAAACTAGCACATCTGGTAGATTTTGAACAAACATTTTGAAATTCATAAGTAATCCACCCAAAATAACTAACATTATTGCCATACATTTCTCATTGATTAGCACTGCAAGTTATCAGTGGTGCCCAACCTTTTCTCCTTCGGGGCCAGATAGGTGACGCTAGGTCAATCTGCAGGCCAGATTCAGCTGGTAGGCTAGATCCAGCAGACAGGGCTGGTATGGTAGAGCTGTGATCCAGCAGCAGGGGGCAGGACAGGGTGTATATCCCTACCTTGACCCTGGTCCAACCACCCAGGAGGGCAGGGAGTGTCCTAGTCCCGATCCTGATTTGGGGGGAAGGGGAAGACCGGCCCTGATCTGGTCATGGAGGTGGAAGGGGTAGACCGGCCCTGATCTGGTCATGGAGGTGGAAGGGTCAAGGGGAGGCAGGGAGTATCCCAGCCCTGATCCAAATACATGGAGGAGGGAGCAAGGAGCAGCCTAGTTCAATTTAGAGGAGTGGGCCTGTCCCTGATGCCGCTGTATTGCAATAGCCTGGGCAGGGCTGAATCCAACCACTCGGAGTCTCCACTGATCCCCTGTCACCAAATTTCCTGATTGGGGAACATGGCTCTACAGCCCAGATTTGGCCTACAGACTGCAGGTTGAGCACCCCTGCAATGTATGGTAGACAGTCCAGAAGAATGGTTAAAAAATAAATAGTAAGTTTACTATTCAGTTGCTCCAGGTGGCTCAGACCTGTCCAAATCACCATCTTCAAGTTCATTGCTTTCTGAGAAGCATTTTTCATAATGTTACTTCATTCAGCCTCGCATCCCTTTCTTGCATTATTTCCATTTGTCATGTGTTCTCTTTGTCCCAGTGGCACAGGAATGTCTTGGAAATATTTCCAAGTAAGGAATTTGTAGCATGGCAGTTTTTTCCTCCAGTTTCCAGGTGTTGAAATCAAGACTAGTCTATGCTCGACAGGCTGTTGTTCCTTTCAAGTTGGCTTGAGCCTAATGTTAGTCCTTTCTGTTGCACATGCTTCTCTGTACTCTAATCCTTCTCCCTCCTCCACACAAGAAATGAACAGCAAACTAAAACACCCTCTCCCTGTGACATAACCTACTTCACCCTTCCCTTTCTCCATCCCACTCACCCCACCCCCAAACCAAACAAACAATAAAAAAACCTTCCGTCTAATAATCCAGGATTTCTACTTTCTGCTATTGTAACCCCCGGCCTTGTTTCATTGTGTTGTAGTTGTTAGGGTCAGAAGGGACCTCAATAGATCATTGAGTCCGACCCCCTGCCTTGGGCAGGAAAGAGCACTGGGGTCATATGACCCCAGCTAGGTGCTGCAGCATTTTTGTTTAGAGACATGAACAGAGCACTTGAGAAGTTAATGTTTTAAAGAGAGCAAGAAAGGCCATCTAACTGAAGTACCCAGAACCATTCAGAAGCAGGGGATTGGGAGTTACTGAGCAGATGGTTGTTTTTCCCTGAGCTGGAGAGTAAGCTGCCACTATGAGTGTAGATTCATAAATATTCATGATTTGAGAGCTGAACTAATCAAAGCTCAGGTAGAGAAGATAAAACAGGAGTTTGATACCATCCAGGTGGGCTTAGTGGATAACCCTGATCAAGGAGTACACTTGATGGTGCCTGCTGGAGGCAGAGGCCAGGTTCCAATACCTGTGATGACTTTGCTGATTCTTTGCATCTGGTATTATAGACCCTGCATCCCTTGCAGGGTTAAGCCCCTAATGAATGAAATATTGTGTCATATTTAAACTTGACCTCAAAAGTTAGATGTTTCCCCCCTCATTCTTATATAGAAGAAAATCAGCCTCTAACTCCAGAGTTTTTAGTAAGGCTCATTGATACAATATGCTATTTAATTTAACTTACTTTAATAAATTATATTAAATGTATACCTTAGCCTATGCTGTATTAAATTCAGCTTCCTTTTTTAAGCTGGCTTGTTTTTTGAAAAGGTAAATGCAATTATAATTTAAATGAAAAACAAAAGTATCTGATTTTTTTTTTTTTTAATAACAAAAAAAAAACATTGATTTTTATCCAACTGGTTCCTCAGCTAATCCTGGTGTATTCTGTTCTGGCTGATGAACCTGTGTGAAGGCCTTGCTGCTGGTCTTCATCCTGGTGAGGTTAGGAGTCACAGGGCATGTTTACATGTTCATTAATGTGCCTTATATGCTGTCAGATATCCAGGTTGTAGCTGTATTGGTCTAGAGACAAAAAGAATCAAAACTCTTGGCAGAATAAAATAATTTTAGATATCACCTTTGCCACAAGTTTTGATTCCTTAGATACTGCGTATTTAGTTTAGTACTTGCTTGATAAAGTGCTACCTAATGTGCAGTACCTAGAGTTACTGCGCAGGGGTGCTGGCACATGGTTTAGTGATGCTTACTGCATACTGGCTTAATAACACTGCACAGTAGACTATTAGCACAGTTTGTGCGGTGGTGCACTACTGTGCAGTGTTATTAGGCTAATGCGCAGGACGCATCTCATGTAGATGCACCCACAGTGTAATAGGATCATTTCTGCCCTGGCTTTCCTCAGCTGTGGACCCATTTTGACTTTGCACGTGTCAACCTCTGTCCACCTCCTCATTCCCAATAGTGGAACTTTCCCTCCATGTCAACTATTTTCTTTACACTCCTCCATCATGATCCCCAGAGCTCCTTCTGACCAACCTGATTGCTTTCTATGATGAGATAACTGGCTTTGTGAGTGCAGGGAAAGCAGTGGATATACCCTGACTATAGCAAAGCTTTTGATATGATCTCCCACAGCATTCTTGTAAGCAAACTGAGGAAGTATAGGTTGGATGAATGGACTGTAAGGTGGATAGAAAACTGGCTGTATCATCGGGATCAATAGGTAGTGATCAATGGCTTGAGGTCTAGTTGGTAGGCAGTATCGAGTGGAGTGCTCCAGGGGTTGGTCTTGGGGCCACTTTTGTTCAATATCTTCATTAACAATCTGGAAGATGGGATGGAGTGCACCCTCAGCAAGTTCGTGGATGACACCAAGCTGGGGGGTGTGATAGATATGCTGGAAGTTAGGGCTAGGATTCAGAGAGACCTAGACAAATTGGAGGATTGGGCCGAAAGAATTCTCATGAGGCTCAGCAAGGACCATTGCAAAGTCCTGCATTTGGGACGGAAGAATCCCATGTACTTCTGTAGACCTGGGACCAACTGGCTAAGCTCTAGCTCTGCAGCAAAGGACCTGGGGGTGACTGCAGACAATAAGCTGAATATGAGCCAACACTGTGCCCTTGTTGCCAAGAAGGCTAACAGCATACAGGGCTACATTAGTAGGAGTGTTGCCAGCAGATCGAGGGAAGTAATTATTCCCCTCTATTCTGCACCAGTGAGGCCACATCTGGAGTACTGTGTCCAGTTTTGGCCTCCCATTATAGAAAGGATGTGGGCAAGTTAGAGAGAGTCCAGCACAGGGCAATGAAAATGGTGAGGGGACTGGGACACATGACTTCTGTGGAGAGGCTGAGGGAAAATGGGCTTATTTAATCTACAGAAGAGAAGATGGAGGGGGGATTTGATAGTAGCCTTTAACTACCTGAAGGGGGTTCCAAAGAGAATGGAGCTAGACTGTTTTCAGTGGTGACAGATGACAGAACAAAGAGCAATGGTCTCAAGTTGCAGCAATGGAGGTTTAGGTTGGATATTAGTAAAAACTTTCTCACTAGGAGGGTGGTGAAGCACTGAAACAAGTTACCTAGAGAATTCTTCTCCCTTAAACATTTTTAAGGCCTGGCTTGACAAAGCCCTGGCTGGAATGATCTAGTTGGGGATGGTCTTGCTTTGAGTAAGGGGTTGGACTAGATGACCACCTGAGGTCCCTTCTATCCTTAATTTTTTATGATTCTGCTTCTGGTTTCCGGTAGTCCTCACTTGCATATCCCACTGCCTGATTCCCTGCAGAAATCTGTCATACCCACCACAGGTAGGAAGCTTGCCACTAGATATTGTCCTCTTCTGCCTGAACTTTGTCCAGTCAGGAAAGGGCAAGATCTCCTGCTCACTTCTGCACAGGGAAAATTACACAGCAAAGAAGAGCAAGAAGAGAAACTAAACTTTGCCTATTTATGTCATGTTCTGTTCTTCTGGCTTTGGTTTAATGATGTTACTATGAGTTAAATCTTGCTCCTTGGATAGCAGTTCCAAAGATGTCCAAGCAACTTCGGAGAACAAGTCCCATGGACTTTCATTAGAACTGGTGCTCTGAAGGTGCTTTGGAAAATGGTGCAGCACTCAAAGAATATTGCCTGAATAAGTGAAATCACAGCTAAAATCTTCAAGATTTGCCCCTACAGCTGCAAAGCTTGCAGCTATACAGCAGATTTAATTTCTCTTTCCTTCTCGAGCTGCCATCAGATTGTAAGGTATACTCAACTCTCTTGCTCTCTCTCAATTCTACAGACTCCTGGTCCATGCCTCTTATAAATGCTTTTTATCCCCTGGTTGGTGGAAATGGTAAACTTAATAGTTACAAAAAGTAAGATAGTATTTGATAAATTTCTAGAAAGCAGATTGCCATATTCCTTGTGGTAAGTGTACCATAAACAAGTAATTTATTCACTGTGACAGAATAGAGGATGAGGAATTGATGAGCATAAGCCACATAGAATTAGATACCTCCTGTGAAAATGACAGAGAAATTAACAAAAAAGGAAATTACTCTGAGCAAGCCACTACTTCATTTAGGTACCAGTATGAATGCCAGAGGCTAAAGCAGGGGAGAGGTAGGAAGAATCCAGATCCACCTTTTCTTTGGCTTATTATGCTATTTTGACTGGTTTTGTGTTGAAAGGGAAATACTGATTCTAACTGTTCCTTGTATAATGATTTCAAGTGACAGGACATTGTGTGAGAAGCTGCCTGGAGTGGCAGCAAGATCCAGTTGCCAGGGCCCTGTACAGTGACACAGGAGACCTGAATTCTAAGTTATGCTTTTAACCTGCTGTGTGCCCTTAGGCAAGTTATTTTCCCTTCTTGGCCTCTGTCTGTCTCTCATCTGCTCTAAGCTGTAAACTCCTCAGGAGTGTGTATATGTGTGTGTTCATTACCCAGCACAGTGTAGTCCCAGTCTTTTTTTGGGCCTGAAATCCAATACCAATAAGAAGGCCTAATGCTTTCCCCTGTGCTCTCCCTCTTAGAGATCTGACCAGCAAACTTGCTTCTTTGCCTATCCCAAGGGTGTTTGGCCTAATTATTAAGGGGATTGTTAAACCTCCATAGCTTTCAGTTGTCTAAAGTTTCAACAAAGTCATTCTTTAGACTTTGTCTTGTCCCATGGTGGGCAGGGGGATTGCCTGGATCTGCTGGGGATGCTTTGCAGAAGCTCTGTGACCCACCGGAGTAAGGTGGTGGTTTTGTGCAGTGGGCTCCCTTGCTGTGCATGACAGCACAGCCTCTTCAGGATGGGACATGTGCTATTGCAGGCTCTGTATCTGCCACAGGCTTGCAAACAAGTTGAAAGGCACAGAGGAGGATTCTATCCAAGATAGTGATAGAAGATTAGGATTTTCTTGTGCAGGGGAATCCTTCCAGTTTTGCAAACTAAATGCTGTCCATTCTTGTTCAGCCTTGCTTCAAAATCCTGGAACCAAGGTGCCTGGATGCTGAAGGATTTCTCTCTCAGACTCATTTGCTCTGTTTATGGGGGAGGGGAGGGGAGAGAGAAAATAGGACCAGCTATCTAAAATTTATGGATACACATGATTGTATTGAAACATACTGACTATTTAGTAGCACACCCTGGAGGGTAAGATAGAGGAAAACAGTTATATCTGTATCTTGGATTGCATAAAGAAAATAGTGTTCTAAGCATAAAAGTTGTGCCAGGCATATGAATCGAAACACTTCTATTTCTGTTGAGAAATGTAGAAACAGTGGCTCCCGCTTGGCAGAGATGTGCAATACAATTGTCAAGACTCTTCTAGTGACATAGTTTGATGCTGCCAGGCAGCCAGCTGCTGTTACTTTCTATGGGAGGGGCAAGCAGGTCTTACTTTCAGAACTGTGCAGCTTGTGGGCTTCTGCTGATTCATTAGTGAACATGCTGAAGGGTACTGGGTGAAAGGAGGAAGCAACTTGTGCTTGCATCTCACATCACTTGCCTTTTAAAATATGAATATAAATATAAAATCAAGCCTGCAGAAACGGCCCAAAATTGAAACTTACCTTCTTTTTTTTATTGAACTCAACAACTTTTAGAAGAATGCTATCCAGTGTAAAGCAAGATGAAACCATTTTTTGGCTGCTTCTGCTCATTAGGGCCCAATAGAAAAATAATGTTTCTGGTGTTAACACTTGGCATTTCTGGGGGTGGGGGGGAAGGGATGTTTTGGAGTTTTTGCCTCTCGGTTCCAAAAGGAACTGTGTTTTGACAGGGGAACATAGGGGATCACTTCACATGGGAAGCAAATGCTTTGACAGTAGGCTGTTTTGTTCAAATGCCTGCAAAGGCATTCTCAGTATCAAATGTCATCTTACCTAATGCAGGCAAGATTCTTACTGTAGGAATGCCAACATAAAGCCAAGGTAACTCTGACTTTAGTGGAAGTTAAGAAAAGTTTTATAATAGCATAACTGGAAATAATGAGTGAAGATGGAAATGGGAAAGGAGGAGGGTGCTGGTATTAAGATCACATGGTATCTTGCTTAGTTGATAGTTCTCGACACGAGTTGATAGTCCTACAGTATCCGAACCACAGATCCCAGTGGAATGTTTTGGCATCCTAAAGAGCCTGGAAGATAGGGAAATTGTGAGACTTTGAATACAACCCTGCCTTTCAAATTGTTCACTAAAGTTTTCTATCTATAAAGAGTAGCAACTTCAGGAGGAGATATCTTCATGACATGGTATTGTTAGGCCTGCGGAGGAGTAGAAAAGGGTTGGATGAGCACTTTATATAATGTTGGGGACTATATTGATGTCACTGTATATCTAACCCTGTAGAAATATTCACTAGTGCCCTTCTCACAGTTGATTTTTGGGATGGTTGAATCTTGCTGTGACCATGTTCCCAGCAGAGATTTGAAATATGATTTAAGGTCAGAGAGGTGGAAATGTTAGAAGCCTGTTCCTAATGGTTGAGATGGCAGAGGAGAAGGCTTTCACCCCAAGAGTAATAAGAATGTTTGCATGAGGAGTTGGTTTAAGTGCAGAGAATGAAGGAGAAAGCAATGAGAGGAAAAGGCTAGTTTAAAAGAGCTGAAAGTAATGTCAAGCAAGAGAGTTGCTTGAGGGTAGGAAACTAAGAGGGAACACCAAGTAAGTCCTCTCATGCATGAAAGACATTGCTCCATTGTCCTTCTCATCATGCTGGCATTCAGAGCACTGAGATTTGGGGAGGGGTCCTAGAGAAAGATATTGCAGCATTCAGGGGAGTGGCAGGAGGTGTGATTGTGGGATTAAGAGTCAGATCCCAGCATCCCATCATGTCATTAATTGGTTGAATATGCCACTGGGTGACCACTAAAGGTGTGATTAACTGGTTAATCATGCCATAAGCATAACCTGTAAATTGGGCCAAAGAGCCTTTCCTCTTTAGTGTACTGTGAGTAATAGCTGCATAGCAATCTGCAACTGAGGCATGAATGGCCACATTCCCCAATTGTTCACGGAAATGTTCTACTCTTTAATAGTTAGCTGGCATTTGACTACCCAGCAGTGTTCTGCTTCTGTTTTAACAGGCCTGTGGGAGCTTGCTGTCTAAGTCTTTGGTGTGGTAGGCCAACTGCTGTTCAGCTAAGCAGGACTACTTTTCTTTTCCGTTCCTCTAATCACTCACTGTTTGAAATACCTATTAGTTGAGGTCACTTTAAATGCTACAGCAGTTCATGCTTCTTATAAGTCAATTGAATGTAGCTACATGTAAAGGAGATAACTTACTTCCTGTAATTGTAGCTGGAAAGCAGCAGATTGCTTGCTTAGTTTCTCCAGTGCTTGGCTACTAGTTTCAATAGAAAAAGAAGGTTGCTGTTTGGTGCTTCAGTTCTGAAACTCACCCTGGTTAAACTAGAGGCCTGAACAACTGCCACTTTTTCACAAGTTTAACCTGCCTTTACAGTAGTGTAAAATAAGAAATGGATGTGCAATATAAAACTTTGCAGCAGCATAAAACCACTGTAGAGTAACTCAAGGAAAAGACAGCAGTAAAAATACAGCAATTTAAGTTGCACTGCTTTGTGTGTCTCCAGTTATCCCAGGGTAGTTGTTTTCTCAGTGTAGACAGACTGCTATATGTTCTCCTGGCACTTAGGGGTCAGATGCTGTTATAGCCCCTACTTCAGCAGCTACCATGCAGTAACTGGTCACCTGTCTGCTACAGATCCTGGCCTAACTTACATTTCTTTACAAAACTGATGTAAATTGCACTGGCATTGATCTGTTGTGTGCCTTCATTTTATATGACCTACTCCTGACCAACTGCTGTATCAGCAAAGGCAGATTCACGAAATGAAGGGAGGTGATTTGATGCTGAGTCAAAAAAAAGTTATATTACCTGCACCCAATTGTCCTCTGGTATCCATTTTTACTGTAGTGGTTTCAGTGCGGCCACTCCTGATTTTTACATTGGTGTTAGTAATAGCTGTTATAGATCATAGAATAATAGAAAATGCGGGTTGGAAAGGATCTCAGGAGGTCATCTAGTCCAGTCTCCTGCTCAAAGCAGGACCATACCCAACTACATCATCCCAGCCAAAGCTTTGTCTCCCCCCCCAATCTATCTTAAACTTCCCTTGCTGCAACTTGAGACCATTGCAGGGATTAAGATCCATGGGGATTTGCCAGTAGGACCTGTTCTTTCTCCAGCTGTTTAATTACAAGAGGACAAAAAAGACTGGGTCTTTTCCAAGTGGTTTGTCTCAGAGTTCAAATTTGCAAGCATGCTTTTCTTCCTCTCACTGAACACCAGGGGCACATTCTCAAATTAAAACGTGAAGGTTTGCATGCTCCACATGTGTTTTTTTTCTCTGGCAGTCAGGAGACCATTCTATAGCCTGACAGTTTTTCTTTTGTGACTCAAAAGTTTTTTGCCAAAAATACTTAAAAATTAAAACAATCACTTCTGTGCATAAGGCTACCTCTCTTATTGACTGATGCTTCCAGGACTAAAACCCTCGTTGATTTGGTGTTCCTTAGTTTTGGGCTTTCCCATTTGGAACTTGATTTTTCAGAGTTGCTGAACACGTGCTACTCCCACTGACATCAGATGGAGTAACGTGCTTGTGGCACTTGTAAAAATCAGGCCCTTGGTATCTCAAGCTGGGTACCAACATATGAAGTAGCTTTAAAAAAAAAAAAAAGCCAGTGGCTGCTGTAGAAAACTTGGCCTTGGAGGAGAGGAATGAGGCATGTGGTATTAAAAATGCCACATGATTATCCAGGTTAAATATGCACATGGCTTGAAGTTGATGAAAATGCTGAATAGAGACTTAAATGTAGTAAATAGCTGGGTAGGTCTATAAGAAATTAAAATGTAAATGGGCAAACAAATTAACAGGAAAACGTAGTAATGGAAAGCTGATTCTCCCAGTAAACAGCCTCCAGTCATCTCTGAAAGCAACTGCACTTTTAATGCTGACATACAATTAATTCTGTCTGGTCTAGTCAGAGGAGACTCACAAGTACCAAAAATATGGTCTCTCTGGTGAAGGCAATGAATGTATCTCCCCAGTATCAGCTGAAGAGTTTTTAGTACTATTACCTGTACAACAACAAAACAGTACTCTGCTTCTGTATTCCTGGGGTGATCTCTCTGCTGTTTTTGTGTCTTATCACTGTGTCATGAATACACTGGTGCACTGTAATTCAGGCTTTGGGCTTTTAAAATTGCAATCAGATAAGTAAAGAGAGCATAAAAAACTATGATCATCAATTCAAAACAGCTTGATTGGACCAGTGTCTTCCCATTATATAGCTTTTTCCATCAATAAAAATTCATTGTTTTTATGTCTGGCCTCTTCCACAGACTGACAGCATGCATTTTATGCGACTGTTTGTATTAGTTCTTCCTACCGCAGGTGATATTTTTTTTTACTACCATTATTTTTCTGTGCCATCCTGGTGGCATAATAGCTGGAGGATTTGCAGCACTATAATTAAGGTTGCCTATACATTTTCATTGTACATTACTTCTTACAGTTGCTTGTAGCTTTCTGAATCCTTTACCTTGCAAGCTGAAATGGTCTAGGTCTGACTCTGTTTTTAGGTGAATTATACATATTTTTTCTTTTTTATGTTTGAACAAATGGTTCAACTAGTTTTTGAGAAAGAAGATAGTGTAGGAAGGAATACATTTTATAAAGTGGAAAAGCAGAGGTTGATTTTAATCTCTCTAGTGTCAGGTCAATTGTACTAGAAAATTGAAATTTGGTAGCAAGAGAATTATTGGGGAAGAGAGCTTTATCTCTCTCTTCTTTATTTTTGTGGCCTACTTGCTATAGTTTGAGTGGACAAATACTTCTGTGATCAACTCCTGGGACTGTATTCTCCATTGTTTCATGACTGAATGTGCTGCTGCTTGCTTTATTACTTGCTTACTCCTCTCTCCTCCCTCCAGTTGTTTTCATTTGTTTTTAAACATCCTGCAAAATTTGTAATGGCCATTAATAAAGTTACAAGATGGATCAAAGTTATCATAACGAAGGTATTGGCCCTGGAAGAATCAATCAATAAGGTAGGCAGCCTTATGCACAAGAATGATTGCCTCATTATTTCTGTGACTCCATCTTGTCAGTTTTTATCTTTTTCTGTTTCCCTTTTTTTATGTAGACTTTTTCCAGTTTTGTCACAAACATTGCTCATTTTCAGGAGGTCATTCTTGGCATCAAACAATGTAGAGCTATCATTATCTATGTTCTGAATGGATGCTGCTAGGGGTTCAAGCAGTGAAATGAAATTTGAATTTTTGGAACCCAAAGAGTGTCATCAAGAATGTCAGTGCAGATTACTCAGGAGCAATGTGCATCTGCCCGACTTCAACAGCAGCTGGCTGAAATATTACCATGTATATTGGAAGATCTTTGAGAGAAATAATAAATTGAGTATGATGAGGCTTACTCAGTATATGCAACTGAATGCTGTTCTAAATGAGGCTGAAACATGTACTGGTACTGTTTTTGCTTTTGTTTTAAACTCATCAAAAGCAGAAAGCTTTGTCATGTGATGAGACAGTTGTCAGATCTTCAACATCTCCATGAAAGGAAGCATTGTATGGGCATAATAGCCAATCTACAAAGAAGGTGAAAGTACTTGTTCATCAGCAAAATGCAGGTGGCTTCTGTGTAGGCCATGGTGTCAGTCACAACTCAAAGTAATCTTCTGGGGGCCCAATTCATTGATTTATTTTTTTTTAATGTGTGAACAGTATTGGACTGCATGGTAATATTCAGTTGTGCATTAGAATGTGTATATCACTGCTTATCATCATGTTAATAACTCTCATTGTGAAGACTGCCGCATTCATCAGGCACTAGATATGAATAGGGAGCTTGGGCAAGTAAAGCACCAGTTCTCCCTCTTGTATCTTTTCCCTCAGCATTTGAAAGACTACTTTACAAGCTGTTTCCTACTTGGAACTTTGTAAGTTATATGTAATTTATTTTTAAAAATGTGAGCATATAAGGATTTTTCATCAATATGAAGTTGTGTATTGCTGGTAGAAATGACTGCTGGCCAACATAGTGAAGCTACTTTTTTCCTGGTCATTGGATATTGAATCCAAAACTCTGTCTCCAATTTGGTGAACATCTGAAGACTTTCCAGGAGAAGGAATTTTTGATGCTGAAAGTACTTGGAGAAACAAAATTATTATTGGAGATAAATAGTGTCCATAGCACTTATGGGAAAAGGAAGAAATGAGATGGGCCTTTTTTGTTATCTCAGACATCTTCATCACAAGACTTGATGTCTTGTGGTATGAGGAAAGAGGAGAATTCAAAGAAGAAAACAAGTGTAGGTGCCTGACCAGTTTTCCCTTTCTGTTTCACTACACTAATCTAACTTTGACAGTAACTAGACATACATCACAATAATTCAGTGCATCTTTCTCCATTCTGTCTACATGTGTCACATACTCAAAAAAATAAAATATGCACTTAGCTTTTAAGAATATTTCCCTGTTCATTTCTAGTAAAAGCAGTCAATAAAAGTAATTATTTTCCCCTACTTCCATAATTTGTTACTTTCGTTCTCTAAAATGTATCTTAAGTATGAAATATCTTTTGTACTTCAATTGACCAGTAATTATTCAGTTCTGTTTCTCAGTTCTACAGTTCCTGAAGACTCTAGCCAATAAAAATGTTTTGAAGGATGCTGCCTCCTCTCCCTTAGGATCTTTACAGACCTCCAGATCTTGTGGAAAAAGGAGTGGGCAGGTAACCCTTCAACCCTGCACCAGGTACAGTGCAGGGTTGCACTGTACCTGGTGCAACCAAGTACAGTGGGTTCACAGGATTGGTCCTGGGCCCAAGTAACCTATGCCATTTCAGGGACTCCTCCTGTTGTATCTGATGTTGTAGCTGATGGCCAATTGGGAGCAAGAAATCCAGCAAACTGAGCCCCACACAGCTTCCTGGGGGAGATGACAGGTGTCCCCCACCGTACTTGAGCTCCTGCCACCTCCTGTCGCTAAAATGCAGGGAGGAGGTTATATTATGGCTCTGACGGAGAAGGGAGTCTAATATATAGGGCTGAAAGTACTTAATCAGGATGTTGGAAGACCTAGTTTAATTCCTTCCTCCTGGCTGAGGGGATTTAAACCCATATCTCCCACCACTGTGGCCACTCTGAAGAGTGTCCAATCCACTAGACTAGAATGAGGAGAGGAGGGCTGGTAGAATACTCAGCCCCTCGTGTTGATGCTGTTCCACTTCACTTGTACAGGTTTCCCTCGATTTTATGCGGGTTCTTTATATGCAAATGCACTCTTATGCGATGAACATATTTAGACCCATAATTCGTTATATGCAAGGTAAATTCACTCTTATGTGATCAGCATAGATGTCCTGTCTCCTGCCCCCCCCCCCCCAAGCAGGTAAGTTTGTGGGGGGAGGGGAAAGGGCCGTGGCCCCACTTGCCCAAGCCCTGGCCACAGTGGCCCCGGGAGCAGCTGACACCAGCTGCCTGCAGCCGCTGGGCTGCACCGTGCTCTGCTTGTCCCCCCCGCACCTAAGCTCACCCCAGCTTCTGGGCTGTACCATGCCGTGGTGCAGGCCACTGGCACTGGTCACTCCCGGGACTGCTGCAACTGAGGCTGGTGTGAGTGCCACTCTGTTCCCTCTGCTTTGCTGCCTTGTGTAGCCTCAGGAATGGCACCTCTCCCCCCACTCCTTCCCTAGTCCCAGCCTCCCTCCCTCACTGCCATGGGAACCCATCCCTATTTGTTACATTGTAAAGTGGGTTCGCTTTATGTGTATTCGATTTATGTGCTGTTTGTTCTCTAGGAACACACATACCGCATAAATCGTGGGAAACCTGTAATAACAAAAGATCCACTGGGGGTGGAGAGTTTGGGAGAAAGGGAGAATGTGTGTACACTGATACTAGAATCCATTTCTTAGGGCCCCACATTGAACTGCCTTAACCTCGATGATCTCCTCTCTTCCTGCAGTTCACTGCCTTATTCATTGCTTCTGACTTTCCCAACAAATGACATGGTGTTAGCACGGCCTCAGAGCAATGTGGAAAAAAACATTATCATGTAATTAAAGGCTGTAGCATAGTGTATATGCACAAGGGGGCTGATTTAATAGTGCATAGCAAGACTAATTCTAGAATTTCCTAAGTTTTGAGCAATACATGCAAGAGGTTAAATAGCTTAATGCTTATTGGCTGCCACTTCCTCCATCTCTGGATGGGAGTCAGTGTGTGTGCATAGTAAAGTCAATATTGTCAATACGTCAACACTGGGGAGGTGGGGCAGGGTTGCATTTTTCAAGAGACAGCCCTAATGGGGTTATGCAGACCATCATATAAGAGGAGCAGACATGGCCCCATCTTGGGCACTCTTGGGAGTGTTTGTTCACCCAGGCGGTGCCCTAAATGAAAAATCACTATAACCACCAACATGGGACACAGCATGCTGTTTTTTTTTTCTAGCCTTGGAATCCAGATCCATCTATTTACCTTCTTCACAGGCCATAGAAAGAACAGGATCTCATGCCTATTCACAATATGCTGATAACACTTGTAGTTCTGGAGTAAGACAGTGATCATAATAACATAAGTAGCTGATTGTACTGCTGCTATCAGCACTGCAGCAGCTGGCACTGCCCAGGGCGTGGGGCTGTCTGGCTATGCTTCTGCTGCACTTACATTGTTATCAATACTCAGATTAGCAAGGACCTTTAGAGGTTTCAGGGGCTTCCTCTCTGATATAGGGCATTGTTCACCTGCTGAGATGACTGTCTTTACACCTGCCTCTAGCACTGGTGGCAGTTTAGCATATTCTGTCTTCTGAGGACTGAAATGAGCGAGTCTTTGGGCCTACTGTAAGGTATCTGGGTGAAACAAAGTAATCTTCCTGTTAAGAGGAACTATTACTGCCTAAACCAGCAGGTAGCCACTTTTGGAGCTGCAGTCGAACAGATTCAGCTCGGGTCCAAAGTGGGCCAGTGTCCTGACACAGCCAATTGTCACCATGATTTTTTCCTGCCTTTGCTGCCCCCTGCCTCCCAGCTGTGGCCCTGGTATAACTCCTTGCTGCCTGTTCCTGGAGTGGCTCCCCAGCCACCAACATGTCATTTAAAGGCCTGTCTGCTGGCTAAATGTAGCATCTCCTCAGGTGGAATGTTGCTTTAACCATGTTTTGTTTAAACTGGAAATAAGTCACCCCTTCTGCCGTGCAACAATTGCACTGACTTTTTAAACTTATAGCAGGTTGAATTTGTTTCTTTAATATTTACAAAACACTTCCTCTCTCTGTGTTAACAATATTGAAGGGGCAGGTTTTTGATGCCTAGTATATGGTACCCTTGTCCCACACTCCCAGACAATCCTGGGTGATAGCTGCCAACAAACAACTTGAATCATATCTGTTTCTCAGCTGGTTTGAAGTGATGTAGATCCATTTAATAGAATCATGGAAAGATACAGCTAGAAGGAACCTGAAGGGGTCACCTAGTCCCTCTTCTTTGGCAATCCCTCACAGTCAGGGATGATTGTCTTCCGTGATTATCTTAACTGTGTGTCCAAAGCTGGCTGATGAGGCCTATCTGGGATTGACTGACTCTACTGCAGCTTGGACGTGTGTTTCCGTGTGAGGTGGGTGGCTCTGGATTCTTGATTTGGTCTGTGACATGCTGTTTCTGCAACTCCCACTTTTCCGTCCCCTGTTGTTGTCATGAAGTTTCAAAGTACTGAGATCCCTGCAGCAGACTTTTCCTCCATTTGCAGTGTTCATAGGCAATAGTCTCCAGTGAGTTGACATCAATGTCGCATTTTTTTAAGTTGGCCTTGAGGAATTCCCTGAAGCACTCTCTCTGCCCTCCTCTTGAACATATGCCTGGGCTAACCTGGGAGAATAAAACTTACTTCTCTGGAGTCAGACATCTGGGTGACACGGCTGGCCATGGCTTGCATACCATCATAGAGCAGGCAGAGAATGGTGACAAATTTTGGTGGGCATCTGTACTTCAGAAGGATTCTCCATAATGCTTCTTGGCTGACAGAGTTGAAAGTTTTTGTGGGGTCAAAGAAGGCCACGTAGAGAGGCTTATATTGTTCCCAACATTTTTCCTGCAGCTGGTGAGCTGTGAAGATCATGTCGGTTGTGCCTCTTGATGCCCTAAACCGACACTGAAATTCTGGGAGGAGCTCTTCAGCAAGTGGAAGGAGACAGTTCAGAAGGGTTCTTGCAATGATCTTTCCTGTGGTGGACAGCAGAGTCTCGATTTGAAAAAGTGTTCAAAATGCCCCTCTATGTGACATTGGTCAGGCCGCAGTTGGAGTACTGTGTCCAGTTCTGGGCGCCGCACTTCAGGAGGGATGTGGACAACATAGAGAGGGTCCAGAGGAGGACCCTCACATGATCAGGGGACAGCAGGGCAGGCCCTACAAGGAGAGGCTACGGGACCTGAACCTGTTCAGCCTTCGCAAGAGAAGGCTGAGGGGGGGGTCTGGGGGCCCTCTATAAACTGGCCAAGGGGGACCAGCAGGCAGTGGGAGAGTCCCTGTTCCTCTGAGCACTACTGGGAGTAACAAGGAATAACGGCCATAAGTTGACTGAGAGTAGATTCAGGCTAGACATCAGGAAGCACTACTTCACAGTCAGGGTGGCTAGGATCTGGAACCAACTTCCAAGGGAAGTGGTGCTCACTCCTACCCTGGGGGTCTTTTAAAGGAGGCTAGATAGACATCTTGCTGGGGTTGTTTGACCCCAGCATTCTTTTCTGCCCATGGCAGGGGGTCAGACTTGATCTGCTCAGGTCCCTTCTGACCCTACCAACTATGAAGCTATGAAATTATGTTCCTTCCAATAGGCAGTGATAGCTCCCCTTTCCTTAAATCATGTCTCCTCCATCATTGGGTCTCAAGGGGGTTGGTCCCTGAGTGCTTAGACCGTAGATGGCTTTGATGGCACTGAAGAAGCCACGCATATCATGGACATCCTGCCCTCCAATCAAGGAAGGATCATCCCAGTGCAAACCATCTCAGACAAATGTTTGTCTAACCCAGTAGCTGACAACCTTTATGGGCTGGAACAGCCTGGCTCTGGGTTGACGTGGACTGGATGGCTTTGGTGCATCAGCAGCAGGGGCCTTTCCCTGCACCCTCGCCATGACCAGGCAGTTGAGTTGCACCTGTGCTGCCCCCACTTCTGCCAGCTCCCCTGCTGCAGTGTGGGTCCTTATCTGTGCTCCAAAGAATGTTAAAATACTGATCAGAGCAGGGACTGAAACCTAGGCTTGTCCACTCCAAGGAGTGCTCTAGCCACCAGACTTTAAGTATTCAGTTTTGTATTCATTCTCTGTCCTACTGAATGCACGATAGCTCTATGAAATGTGGAAGTGGGAGATATGAGGTTCAAATTCCGACCTCCCTCACCTCAGTTGTATTCTAATACCTTTGAGTTATTGAGTAAAAAGTGGTCCGGATACTGCCACCGCTTCTTCCAGCTGTTTGGGCAGAGCTTAATCTATTGCACGTGTTTGAAGAATGCCTACTTGATCAGGCTTTCTGAGCAAGTTAGATAAAGAAATGCCTGGTTTGTGGAACCTGCGGGGGGGGCTAGGAAACTTGTCTATCTTCGCATACCTTCAGCATTATGTGATAACGGAAGTGAGAGAGTTAAGGATGACAATTTTGGACA
Source organism: Alligator sinensis (assembly GCF_000455745.1). Classification (NCBI taxonomy): domain Eukaryota; kingdom Metazoa; phylum Chordata; order Crocodylia; family Alligatoridae; genus Alligator; species Alligator sinensis. Next base: position 1,291,212 of record NW_005842280.1, on the reverse strand, counting down.
CAAAGGGCGCTTCCCAACAAGCATGCACATGCAGGGGCTCACGTTTCCTGCAGTACAAATGGTGGAACAAATATGTCCTTGGGCACAGATGTTGCACTATTTGTCCCCAGGCATGCCCCTGCACGCGTGCTCTGGCTCAAGGCAAAGTGACTCAGGTAGGGTAGGGGAGGCTAGGGCCGGTACCTGTGCTGGCCCTAGCAGCCTTACTTGGGGTCCTGGGGGTCTCCCAGGGCAGCAGCAGTGCCAAACCAGCTGCTCGGAGCCTGGCCAGCAGCTAGAGCATGGCTATGCCTGTCCAGGCTGCCTTTCTGGTGGTGCATGCTGCTGTCACATGCACCACACTGTTTTTTTAGCAGTGGGATCTCCCAGTGTCAAAAACCCCTCACTACACTGCAAATTAGCAGCATGGCAAATGGGTGCACATGCACCACGTACAATTTGTAGCATCTCAAACTGCTTTGAGGTGCCACAAACTGCACATGTGCAGTTGTGGGGATGTGCCCTAGGGCTCAGATTCACAAGGTATGTAAACACCTACCTTTTTATACATTTCAGTGTTGAATACTTTTTTGCTTTCCCCTTAGATGATTGCAGGATCAGTGAGGAAGGACTTTGGCACCTAATAATCTTGTGGATTTAGTCTAAGTGATTTGCGGTGGACTAGCTCTTTAGGCAGAACCCAGTGCCTGTACTTGCTTTTCCGGCTATCCTATCAGTGTTTGGCTTAGCCTGAGCTCTGTTACTGTGAGTTTGGAGAAATGGAAAGGTGGAGTGGGAGGGTGTTTATGTTACTACACCTGTTTGCAGACAGACAAGTGCATTGCACTGTATTCAGGTATATAGTGCTTATCACTCATTTAAAATGCTCCCTTTAGTCTGTGCCCCTCCCACCTGCCAAGTGTTCTCTGCTTTTCAAACCCTACCTAATTATTGGGGCACAAATCCCCTTCCTTTGTGATCGTGCTCCTCTCCAAAAATACCAGGGACAATGCTGTGTTCTGTCAGTCATGGGCACCGTGGCTTTAGCTCTGCAGGTTTGGTGATATGCGAGTAATTGGTGATGTCTGTGCTTCAGTTAACCTCATTATTCATAGATTCGTAGATGCTAGGGTCGGAAGGGACCTCAACAGATCATCGAGTCTGACCCCCTGCCTAGGCAGGAAAGAGATCTGGGGTCAGATGACCCCAGCCAGATGCCTATCTAACCTCCTTTTGAAGACCCCCAGGGTAGGGGAGAGCACTGCCTCCCTTGGGAGCCCATTCCAGACCTTGGCTACTCTAACTGTGAAGTTCTTCCTAATGTCTAGTCTAAATCTGCTCTCTGCTAGCTTATGGCTATTATTTTTTGTAACTCCCAGGGGCGCCTTGGTGAGTAGAGCCTCACCAATTCCCTTCTGCACCCCCATGATGAATTTATAGACAGCCACAAGGTTGCCTCTCAACCTTCTCTTGTGGATGCTGAAGTGATCCAGGTCCCTCAGTCTCCCCGCAGAGGGCTTCTCCTGTAACCCCCTAACCATATGAGTGGCCCACCTCTGGACCCACTCAAGTCTATCAACATCCTTCTTGAAGTGCGGTGCCCAAAACAGGATGCAGTGCTCCAACTGCAGTCTGACCAATGCCGCATAAAGGGAAATTATGTTTTTTGTCACCGTGAGATTTTAGCCTTTGGTAGCACCTCCGTCTCTTCTGAAGTGACATACGACAGTTTAGTCTCCCAAGGGCTGAAATGGATTAGTCCAATCCAAATTTTTGGACTTAAATGATGGGTGAAACTACATGGCCTATGATATACAGAGGAGCAGGTTGTTTAAGTCAACGCTCTCTTCTGGCCTTAAGTTCTGTGGGAAATGTGGACCAGTCTACAAATGACTGGGAATATGAAGCAACCAAAATGCAACTTCCCTTCTGAGGCTATTGTCAGAGCTGATTTGAGTTAGTGCCTCGGCACAGTGGAACTTTCTAGCACAAGGCACGCTAAGACAGGGGAAGTCTCGGCATGGTGAAGAGTTCTGGCGTGGATAGAGTTCCCGCCGATAAAATGCAGATTTGCATAATGTGATTGGCTGATGCTAAATTATTCCCACGGGGCGGCTGGCAATTGGCTCGCTAGCCATATAAAAGGTTAGGGGCGTTTCCGCCCTAGTTGGAGAACTCCGTGATTCCCCCTGGAGTGGAACTCCGGCAGCTTGATCACCTGCCAACGACTCCCCGTCGGCGAAGCCTTGCGACGTATCCTCCGCGTTGCATGCCCGAGTTAGACCCGAGCTACCCGGTCTACAAGAGCTCCTCGATTACCGATTAGAGAATAGAATTGTTACAACTACGATTGCCTGTGCTGTATATGACTCTACAGTGTAAGTAAAGCTACCTCTGTTTTCCAATTGGTACGTGTCTCGTTTGTGCCTAATTCTGCTCCGGTGATAGAGAGTACCCATCTTCCCGTCACGGGATCGCAGCCGCAACCCCAGCTAGTGTTCCTGAGGACTCCTGATCCTCGATTCCCCCTCGGCCCCCACATGGCGTCATGTAGAGGATCAGCGGGATCGGGATTAGGATCGACAGGATCGGAGTCAGGATTTGGGAAAGATCTAATGGAGCAGGAGCTAGTGAGAAGTTGCCCCTGGCATAGCGGGAGATGCCACGTGGCCAGCTCCGAGGAACTAGGTGCCCACATCGCGTATCACCAGGCGGGCGGAGTGGGTGAAAGGTTTATCGATGGCTACCTTTCACTGAAGGAAAAAGGAGAAGAGGTATCGGAAGTATGGGAGGCACATCTGCACCCCGAGGTGTTTGGGTGTGTGATGGGCAGTGAGAGAGTCCAGTTCAGGCCCCGGGAGAGAGGGAACACCGCGCCCCTCGCCAGATGGGAATCGGGCGACGTGACCCCGGCTCTCAGCCAGGAGTTCGCTCGCTGCATGCAGCTCGCACGGGAGGGTGAGGAGCCAATGACGGCTGATCGGTTTAACCCCCCACTAGCGCTCAGGTTGAGAGGCCATACGAGTGTAGCCCCAAGGGACGAGAGAGAGAGTATTGGATGTGTTGCTTCACGCTGTGACAACTTTGCTGTGGAGGAATGCAGACCTGGAAGCCCGACTGTTCGCGGCCGTTCCGGCGGCACGAGAAGCGGCAGAGGAGAGAAGCCCCGAGACGACGCCACTCCCAGAT
>NW_005842280.1:1287629-1287877 GCF_000455745.1 Alligator sinensis | reverse complement strand
ACAGTGGCTACGTGTTCTGCTGCAGCAAGTAGCCGAGTGTGGGAGACAATCCACACCACCTATCACACTAGGACCTGGAGTGAGCTACAGGAACTGTAGGGAGGAGCTTCGGGAGAATCGGCGGGAACCCCGCCCACCGACGCAATGTCGCTTCCGGCAGTCCCGCCTCCTTTCCGCGGGGAGGGGGTAGTGAGCGGAGAACATCCGCCCCTCTCCACAGATGCAGCGGCAGGTTCGACAATGACTAC
>NW_005842280.1:1280923-1286251 GCF_000455745.1 Alligator sinensis | reverse complement strand
CGCCTCCCCGTCAGCGAAGCCTTGCGACGTATCCTCCGCGTTGCATGCCCAAGTTAGACCCGAGCTACCCGGTCTACAAGAGCTCCTCGATTACCAATTAGAGAATAGAATTGTTGCAACTACGATTGCCTGCGCTGTATACGACTCTACAGTGTAAGTAAAGCTACCTCTGTTTTCCAAGTGATACGTGTCTCGTTTGTGCCTAATTCCGCTCCGGTCATAGAGAATACCCATCTTCCCATCACGGGATCGCAGCCGCAACCCCAGCTAGCGTTCCCAAGGACTCCTGATCCTCGATTCCCCCTCGGCCCCTACAGCTATGATGCCACACCAAAATCAAATATATGCAGAAGAAATAATTTAGTTTTCTGGCATAACTTCTGTAACAGGAGGGACGTCAGGGTCGCCGTGCTCTCCCCTGTCGCCTCCTTTACCGTGCCAAGCTGTCGTCTTGCACCCTCTGATTCTCGCCCACCACGTCTTTGATTTTATTTATTTTTATAGGGAGGCTGCCTTCCTTCTTCTTGGTCACGGTTCTCTTGTTCCAGGTGTTCCGTACGCCCCCAGCCCTATGGGCCATGCGTGGCTCCTACCACCCCAATACCACGCCCCAAGCCTCGCAGATGGAAAAGATGATGTTCTGTCTGGGTCTACACCCCCTCTGGCACTCGGGCCCTTCGTGGCCCTGTCTCTCTCCGGGGCCTTCTTGGCCATGCGGCCCTCTCTCCGGTCTCATCGTACCACTACCCCCTCTTCTGGGGTTTCTCAGCCGCCCCTCTCTGGATCTGGGGTCTGTACACCCCAAACACTGTGCCCTCACTGGGGCTGGGGTCCTCACACTACCGTGAGTCCCCCTATGAGGCCTCCTCCATCCCCTTATAGCCTCACCCAAACCACCAGTGTAATCAATAACAAACATACACAGTAACATAAACACCAGCCTCTTGGCAACAATTTAAACATAAGCCACTAGCTATAACTATGCTCAGGCCTACCAGGTTTTCTATCCTACCGCGGTGACCAACATTGCTCTGGCATTCAGGCTTCTCTCTTTTCTGGCAGGGAACTCCTTCATCCTTAGCTGCTGGTAGGGAACTGCCTCTGGCTTCCTGCCCATGCTTTATATAGGAGCCAGGCCCTGCCCCTTCTCATCAGCTGGCTAGGCAGGTGTGGGTCATTATTCCCCACTAGTTGCCTCAGCAACCAGCACCTGAGGAATTATCCTGGCGCTCTCAGTAGCAGGCACCTTAGTGCCCTGCTACAGCTTCATTAAAAACAGAATGTTCTGTGTAACATAGACACTAGCTGGGCACGTCCATACATGCAAACGTATGTGCTGGGACATGCAATTTGTTGTGGAGGCAATTGTGCCGCTAGGGGCAAAATAACTCTGCCTGGCTCCTCCCGGATCTGCAGCCAGGGGTAGCTAGAGCCCAGGGCCAGCACCTGTGCTGGCCCCAGCAGTATAAAAACCTGCCCTGGCCAGCAGCTCAGGGCTACTTGCCCTCAGGATCCTCAGAGGCCTGGCCACTTGGTATCTGGGGACACTAGCCACTTGTGTCAGCTAAACTGATGGTGGATGGGTCGTAATCGACCTGGAAGGATGTGGGCAGTGGGGTCCCGCAGGGCTCAGTCCTTGGACCGATACTCTTCAATGTCTTCATCAGTGACTTGGACAAGGGAGTGAAGTGTACTCTGTCCAAGTTTGCGGATGATACAAAACTGTGGGGAGAAGTGGACACACCAGAGGGCAGGAAACAACTACAAGCAGACCTGGACAGGTTGGACAAATGGGCAGAAAACAATAGAATGCGATTTAACAAGGAGAAATGCAAAGTGCTGCACCTAGGGAGGAAAAATATCTAGACACCTACTGCCTAGGAAATGACCTGCTTGGCAGCACGGAAGTGGAAAGGGATCTCGGAGTCCTAGTGGACTCCAAGATGAACATGAGTTGTCAGTGTGACAAAGTCACCAGCAAAGCTAACTGCAGTTTATTCTGCATCAGCAGATGCATGACAAACAGAACCAGGGAGGTAATACTTTCCCTCTATCGGACACTGGTCAGACCGCAGTTGGAATACTGTGCGCAGTTTTGGGTGCCGCACTTCAAGAGGGATGTGGATAACCTGGAGAGGGTCCAGAGAAGGGCCACTTGTATGGTTAAGGCTTGCAGGCCAAGCCCTACGAGGAGACAAGAGAAGGTTGAGAGGTGACCTTGTGGCTGCCTATAAGTTCATCACGGGGGCACAGAAGGGAATTGGTGAGGCTTTACTCACCAAGGCGCCCCTGGGGGGTTACAAGAAATAATGGCCACAAGCTAGCAGAGAGCAGATTTAGACTGGACATTAGGAAGAACTTCTTCACAGTTAGAGTGGCCAGGGTCTGGAATGGGCTCCCAAGGGAGGTGGTGCTCTCCCCTACCCTGGGGGTCTTCAAGAGGAGGTTGGATAGGCATCTGGCTGGGGTCATCTGAACTCAGCACACTTTCCTTCCTAGGCAGGGGGTCGGACTTGATGATCTATTGAGGTCCCTTCTGACTCTAACATCTATGAATCTATGAAACTGTTGAAGCAGCACCTCAAATTCACTTTTTAAAATACCCCCAAATCCACATTTTTCTACAATTAGAATGAAAGAGAGAGAAAAAGAAGGATTGATCAGATGGGCAATGTTTTATTGCTATATTTACAATGTTAAAGAAATTATGGTTTTGATTACATTAATTAAACTCTTGTCCAGGAAAGCAGCTGTTTAATCATTTGCCTTCAGGCCCCTCAGTGGGGGTCATTCCCAAACCTGCTATATTGGTTTGAGAGAAAGGGTGGTAAATTTGTGATAGTCACCAAAAAGACTTTTCCCTTCATTTTAAACTTTCTTTAAAATTAAGTTTTAAAGAGAGAGAGAGAACCCCTCCCCCAATCTACTGTAGAGTTCTAAATACTATTGATCAGTCTGTGGTGTTGCTATTGTTAGAAGCTGCTGAAGGTGTAGATCTCCAGGGTTGGCAGGGAAGGATAATCAATTTTGCTTTTCATTGCAGACATACAAGCTACATTAGGGGTAATGGGTGGTATGGAAGATGTGCATGCTCTCTGAAAAGAAAACAAACTTCTTGGCACTTCTTCCTTGTAAATGCATAAGTTATTCTGGGAAGAACTTGACTCCTCCCCTCCTCCCCCCCACCCCCCTTTCCATGAGTGCATGGCTTTCACCAAAGTTAGGAACACATGTCTGTGGACAAATATACCATTTAAACTGCTTTAAAGGGAGGGAGAGCTGCCCCTTGACATTGTGCATCACCTTTTACAATGTAATTGTTATATTTACAAGCCCCTGTTGCTGTACAGGTTAGCTAAACCACTCTACCTTTGGCCCTCAATGAATCAGGGTTAGAATTGCAATGGTTTTGCTATACTGGTGTCACTGTGGGAGGGGAGGTTGCAGATGTAACCTTACAACATAAGAGCTTTATATCAGTATAATTTGATATTGATACATTTATCAAATCTGTTTAAATCCAAAAGGGAAAACAACATTTGGAAAGCCTGCACAGAGGGTTAGTGCTCTTTATGAATTACATATTCCAACTCTGAGTAACTTGTACACTAACAGGACACAAGATGGAGACAGGGTTAGGCCAGTGAATGCACCACTGTGTGGCTCTATTGGGTATTCCCTGCCAAGCTCATGAAGAGGAGTGTGGGTATGATGCTGATAGATGTAACATTTGTATCTACATAAAATTATACCAGTATAAGGTGTTACCGTGTAAGTGTTAGGTTTGCAACCTCCTGTAATGATTAAAGAGTAGCAAAACCATTGCAGCTTGGACCCCATTTCATCCAGGGTTAAAGTTACAGTGATTTAGCTTGTGTTAGTACAAGAGCATGCTGATGGAATAGCTGATGCATGCTTTTGAGTGGCAGCTTTCCTCCCTTTTTAAAGTGGCTGAAAGTTACATTTTTCTATAGCCAGAAGCTAGTCAAATCTGCTGTACCATACACAGGGGCTCTGCTGCTTCTTGTAATAGTGAGGGGAATTATTCCTTCCCTCCAACCTGAAGTAAAGCAGGTTAGATAAAGCACTGGAACAGGTTACCCAGAGAAGCTATGGAATCTCCATCCTTGGAGCTTATTAAGACCTAGCTAGACAAAACCTTGGCTGGGATGATATAGTTTGGGATGGTCCTGCTTTGAGCAGGGGGTTGGACTAAATTACCTCTCGAGGTCTCTTCCAACCCTAATTTTCTGTGATTCTACAGTTCTAAGTATATCTCCAACACCCAGCTGTGCACTAGTAAGAACATTTGGGGCAGTTGGAGTACAGAGACATTTTAAGCCTGCTCTATATAGCTCATTAGAGATACAGCATATCTTGCAGTAGGAGACCTTTCTGTTGTGCAGTGTTTTCCTGAAGCAACAATAGAAAGAACCCAAAGTTACAGTACAATATGATTTTACTTGTTACACACCTATGTTATTCTAAACAAATAGGCTTCTGTTTTTCTTTTTGTTGGGTGCTTAAGACAAGTTTTGCTCTACAGCAAATGCATTTGAAAAGGAGCTTTTTATTGGTCAGGTTCAGAGTTCGGCTCCTCCTTAAGCAGAAACCAGCCCCTGATGCCCAAAGCAAAAGACAATGGAGCACTACTTTCTTCGCTTGCAAGCAGAGAGTTTTGATGCAGTCAGTTGCAGTAGATTATAGGATTGTGAACTCTGTCCCAGTCTGATAAGAGTATAAAAGAATAAATAAATTCACATATTTTATTTCATAAGACCTCAGACCACTGATTCTGCATTTGAGCACCTTGGTATATGACATTTATAAATCTTTTATAGGTAACGTTCTGTATATATAAAGGGCTTCATCTATCTGTCTGTGTGCCTGTCTATCCACAGTGCTTTTGGCCAACTGCTATTTTATTGCCAAGAGGGCGGGCAGCAATTGGCTGCGCAGGCCAAAGTTTGAACCACTGCTGGGGAAGTTTGTGGTGGTGGTAAACATGCCCCGGCCTCCTGAGCAGTGGGGCTTCCCCATGCCTCCCTGCCTGAGGGCAAAGGGGGGGGCGGTCATGGTGGCTGTGTCACATTGCTGCCTGTCCCTGATATCTCCCAGAACAGCTGGCAGGGAGGGAGAGGAGCAGGGTAGGAGGAGGCAAAGTGGGGGGGTCATGATGGTGGCTGTTGTCAGGGCTGGGCAGCAAGAAGGGAGGGAGGGAAGGGGAGGTGGTGGGGAGGGAGGAGGCTGTGTGGGCCCAGGTGGGTGTGGGGTGGGGGGAGGCGAAGGCGGGGGTCATGGTGGCAGCTGCTGTCAGGGCTAGGCAGC
>NW_005842280.1:1260117-1280764 GCF_000455745.1 Alligator sinensis | reverse complement strand
GGGGCTATGTAAACACTCCCTCAAATCTGTCATTCTTCACGGGCAATTAGCTAGTTGTTACATATATGTTTTGCAACAGATTTCTCAATGCTTGAAGCATCAAAGCTTGATCTTAATGTTTGCAATAAGTCAATAATGTCAAGTGGTGGAAAGATTGGTGTTGGGGTGGGCTTGAGGAAGTTACATGGAGACTAGATTTACTCTGATGCATTGTGCAAAGAGTAGCACAGAAACTCTACCTAGAGGTCAAGATGAGTAGAAGGCCAAGAGAGGCCAAGTGAGTTGCCTGCCCATACACTATGCCTCCAGCGGGAAGTAGATTTTTGGGTTGGAGGGGCTATCAAGCTCCCTTAAAAATTAGTAGCACATACTAGAACGTAGATAATGAGGACTCATTATGTGACAGTGGTAAGGATGGGGTCTGAGGTTGGTTTGACTTTTAAATTGCCAATTTGAGTTATGATTTAAATCTGCAAGATTTAACTAGTCAATTTTAACCTTGTCTCATCCTTGTATTATTCTGTAATTTTCATAATGCAATGTCGATTCTCATTGACTAGTGTCCAAACAAGTTGATCTACACATGAAATAATCTTTGGGTCTTGTTACACAGTAATTTTAGGCAGCCCTTGGAGTTCTTAACCTCTGTATTGTGTGCACATTAATACCTAAAACTAGTAGTAAGCACTCATTTGGTGGCTTAAAATGATGCCACTCCAGGGTAGGATTATCTCTGATCCATGTTACCCAATTCCTATTACACTAAAGTGTAGCCACTCTAGAATACACTTTACTGTAAACACCCTGCCTGCCACACCTTCTCTGCTGGCCTGGATTGGGCTCACTGCCCTCCCGCACACTTCCCGCCACCCCAGATCCCCATTCACAGCCCCCCACACCAGGAACGATGCGTGCCTCCTGAGGCTGGGGGGCATGGCAACCACCCACAGGCAGCAGCGGTGGTGTTGGAGGTGGGAGCATGGTGGTGGGTAGCGGGGACTGCCCACAGGCGGCTGTGGTGACATCAGTGGCAAGGGTGGGCCAAGTGGGTACTGCCCGCAGGTGGCCATGGCAGTGTTGGTGAGGTGGGGGGGGGGGTGGCAAGTGATGGGCAGAGAGTGAGGACTGCTTGCAGCCACCGGCCATACTGTCGGAGGCAGTGAACGGGGACTGCCCAAGGCCCCGCACGCGGGGGGGCGGGGGACCCGCCGAAGAAGCCAGTGGCGGCTTTGGTAGCGGCCAGTCTCAGGTGGGGCACGTACCCCCCTGTGCCCCACCATGTGTCGCCTATGCTCCCTACCTCTCTCTCCACTTACTTGTGGCTGCCCACACTGTCTATCCTGGGGGAGCTGGCTAGCCACAGTTGCTGCTGTCTGGGCGGGCTCAGCCCAGAGAGGTGCAGCAGCCCAGCAGTGGTGGTGGGGGCCGGGCACACAGGTTAACCCTTCTGTGCCTGCCCCCTTGAGACAGACAGCCACAAGTAAGTGCAGGAGGTCAGGGGTTGGCTGGGGGGTGGGGGAAGCCCTGGGCATGGGGAGGAACTAGGGAAGTCTCAGGGGGTGGGGGAAGCCCAAAATGGTGGTAGGAAGGAGGATTCTGACCTCTCAGTCCTCCAGGCCCCCTCCGGCTGGCCTGAATGTCTGACTGTTCCAGACTGGAGCTAGCACTAACACTGATCAATGTTTGTGTGGCTCACTGTATAAGGTGAAATAAGGCCCTCCTTTGCTTACAGTTTGGCAAGACCAGGAAGGTGCACTACATCTGTACACATTTATTTAATCAGTTATCTAGCTTAACATACTTTTGAGAGTCTTAATTTTCATATTTTGATAGGAAAAGAAATGCATGTCACCATTTTTAAATAATAAACTTTCAATCATGATTTGTGTCAAATTTCATTGGGATAAAGTGAGAAGTAAATAAAAATTCATACAAAAAGCATTTGAAATTTGTTTTTAGTTAAATGCAAGCATTTGAAGTATGTGACAAAAACTTTTTTTTCTCATCAAAAGGTGTTTTGAATTAACGTAACGAAAACTTTATTTTTTTGTTTGTGAACTGCTGGGTTCTTTTGTTTTCTGACTTTAGAACAAATAGATCTCCTTTTACATACCTCTCTCATTGATTGGGGGGAAAAACACATTCTTCTGCTTTTTCAATCTATTTTCCAAGTTTGAATGAATAAGGTTGTGATCCATCTGATGAAGTGTGCAAGCTGCATATTCTGAGAGAATTCAATGTGCAGAAGTCAGCTTTTGAAATATGATTATTTATTTTTCTATTAATATTTTTATGTATGTATATTTTTCCCTCAGGAAAAATGTTATGTGCTTGGTGTGTTTATAAATTAGTAGAAACAAATGCAGTGGTTTTTAATAGGAACGCTTTTAAAAACAATTCTCTTAGCTATGACGAGTGTAATTTTGCAATTAGTTTAGGGTCAAGCAAAGTGGCATTTTATTATGCAAGTACTTGAAATGCATATACTCATAATGAAAGCTCTATAATAAAATCCTGATTTTGATATTAAAAAAACCAATTTAGGATAAAAATCTGGAAAGTTTAGTAAATCCTGAATGAATAGTGAGCTGAAATTCTTACCTGCCCTCTGTCTGGCTTTGTATGGCAGCATGGATAGTTCTTTTTTAGTGTTTGATCCAAGGCTCAGTGAAGTTAATGGGATTCTTCTGTTGATCATGTTTTCAAAGAGTGAAGAAGACAAGGTAATGCAAAGTTGCAGAACGTTTGGGATATCTGTGGCAGTTCCATAGCTGGTATAAATTGGGTTAGATGCACTGACCTCATTGGATCCAAGTTGTTTTACACTAGTGAAGGAGCTGGCCCTGTGTTTGCGCTGAAATGAGTTAGTTGTGGGTTCTGTCAGATGGCAGTGCACAGTTTGGCGTGTTACCTGGGAGGGATGCGTGCTACTGAGTTCAAATTGGTGAAGTTATATGTGTGCAATAAGTTGTGACTCTGTCCACTAGAGTCTTTAGAACCAGATGTTCAGAGGTGGCATTTATTAGCCTGGAGCCCAGTGCTCAGAACTTCTAAGGAATCAAGCTCCAAGTGCATGGATTTCCCAGGGACCTCTGTGAGTGGTATGGTCACAAATTGACAACAGACAATAATGTACAGAAAGCTTTCTTTTTTTGAAGGTGGTTGTTGAAATTGCCCTAGAGCCTCAGAAAGAGCCAGAATTCTGGTGTTCTGACCTAAGTTTTAAAATCAAATCCATTCAGCATTTTATTGCCCTTTTGTTACTTTTGTGGCAAGCTTTGATCCAGTGCCATACTCTAAAGGTAGGGTTTGAGAGCAGGGAAAATACTTTTCTGCTAACTGTAGACTGGTGAAAGAAAGAAAAAGAAAATTAGACAGGGTTCATGTTTCAAGAAAAGAGGGTTCTGCAGTAAATCTGCTAAAAATGAGAAGTAAGGCGAATTATTCCTTATTGCAATGATTGTAGGTATGAGTCTAAGTACAAGTTACAAATTCCAGGGGGTGGTTTTTGTTTTAATGAAATACATTAGAAAATACAGCTATGTAGCATCCGTTACTTTCTGACAAAGCTCCCAGCACATAACCACCATACTAGGGACAACGGACTCTAGCTAACCTCATGCAACATTTTCTAATTATTGAATGATGGATATGCTTGAGTTGGAAAGAAAAATATGACCTGATTTGTCTGAAGTGAGCTGTGGGGGGAGTGGGAGCTGGAGTAGTGGAAAATGACCAGAAATGGATCCAAAAACATTGATGTATACGTAAGTAACATACACAGAGTCACAGAGGCACACAAGAAGCTTGGGGCAGATGAGCAGAAATTCTGTAGTAGGTGGGATTCAATTTAATTGCAGAGCCAGCTAAGGTCAAAGCAAACAGATCTGGAGCAAAGGGAGACAGAATCCTGGGCAGACGGAGAATCCTGACCTCAACTCGGAGAATGAAACAGAAGAAGGGCTTACTATTTTGGTCTGAATCTGTTCTCCTGTGTTTGATTTATTTTAATTCAAGAGTAGTTGTATTTGGAAACCCCATACAAAACCTATTTGTGTGTGTTGTATGCATGTTATATCATCATATACTTAAAGACAAAATTAAACCAGAAAGGTTACATCTTTGAGTTTGTGAGGACCTTTCAAGAGTTACTGAGAAGACTTGGGGAAGTGGCACGAGTTTCAGGGATCTCTTTAAGTCCACTGCCAGCAGAGGTGGCAGGTATTGGGTGCACAACTGAAGTGTGCATTTAGAGACTCAAAATTAGGGAGAGTTTGTCAAGCACCAGCAAGTAAAGACTCTGTGGGATTCAGCATTTGGATTCTGACATGCAGTGCTGTAATTAGGGTAGGGCAACTGAGACACTGACTTTGGGGGAAACAGCATGGGGGTGGGGAGAGGGGAGTAGAAAGAAACCACTGCCGCATGATTGTGCTAGCAACACAGTAGTAGTTGGAAGTTGCTACTGCTCCCAAGTGTCACAGCTGTCCCAGGTGCCTAGCTGCATTCTTACACCTCTGCCTGCATGGTAGGCTTTGTGTCTAGTAGAAAGAATGCAACTAGATCTGGAACTGTGCTGTGGACAAAGAGATTAAAGGGGGGGGGAAGATACCAAAGAAAAAGCAATAAAAGAAAGGTTACCCTACCAAGAAGGGTCCATGTCCTTCAGAATGAATGAGCATGGAGTTTTTTTTATAGCTATGACTTATGAAATTTCTTTTTGAAAAGATGTTCAGATCCAGTATTGGGATCTACTCTCCTAGGGCCAGCTTCTCCACTGTCTTGTGTAATAATTTACACCAGTGTATAACATCACTGTGCCATCCTTTGTAGCATTTTGCATTCAGTCTTTGTAGGCATAATCAGGTGGAGTGTAAGCACTTCAGTTGAAATGTAACTGTCATTAATATAGGCTTCATTGGAGCTGCGTTGGGGTGAATCTCATCTTCAGTGATTGGTGATGGACAGAAAGGGTTAATAATAAAAGAAGAAAACCCCTTTCAATTGTCTGGATTCTACCATATTTCAGCCAATGGCAACATTCCTGTTGATGTCTGTGAAAAGAGGGCTGGGTTTTATAAAACACTGAATATTACTGGCTACAAAGAAGGCAAGATAAATTTGCACCTCATAGACTAAGTAAATTAGAGCTATATATAGCATAAGCTTTTATGAGCTGGAACTTACTTCAGATACAAAAGGCAGGAAGGGAAAGGGAGAAGGGGCAGTGCTGGGTGAGGCAAACAAACAACCGGTAAGAACAAAGGAGTCACACAAGGTAATCCAGGTAATGGGATAAGAATCCTTAGTCCCTGTTTAAAGCACACAATATAATTCAGTCTGTGGATGATTTCTTGTTCTGCAGTATCCCATTCAAGTTTTAAAGGTTTTAAATGTTTTCTATCTGAGAACAGCTACCCTGAGGCCAGCAATGGAAGGTTAAAGTGTTCTTCCACTGCTTGTGTGTCTTTCTCGAGCTGATGCCAGATTTGTGTTCATTCATTCTTACAGGTAGGGATAGCCTTCACTGTCCAACATAGATAGCAGAGGGGCAGTATGAGATGGTTTTGGTATATGTGATATTGGCACAGTTGCAGATGAAGGGAACCTTGGATGTTAAAATCCGTGTTATTCAATCCAGTGATGTTGCAGTCTATATTTGTGTGGGGTCACAGCAGGCTTCTGGGTTCATTGCATGGTCTGGTATGTCCATGAGAATGGAATTTAAGTGGCCTGTTGCTTGAGAGAAGTTCTCTCCTCCTTCCTTCCTGCCCCCTGTATTGAAATCATCCTCTCCATTTTATATATTGCTCTGTGTATGTCCTTTCATAGCATTTGATGAAGGGAACTCCAGGTCAAAAAAGCTTTATTCCCTCTCTCTCTCTATCTCTCCATCTACATGTGCAAATGCTGCTGGCTGGGATTATTCTAGAGTATACCCACCCTAGGCAGGTGTCTACACATGCAGGGATTGGGGAGAAGATTTGCTGCTCCTGGCAGCAATCTGCTCCCATCCCCTCCTCCTCTGCACCAGCCCCCTGCAGCAGCCAGGTGAAGCTCTAGCACCAGTGGGGCAGCTGGCAGTGAGCCCCTGGTTGAGCAGGGATTTCTCTGCCCAGATACTGCAAGCTCCCTGGGGGGGATTGGGGCAGGGGGCTGGGACCTGCTCCTCCCCTATATCTCTTTCCAAACACCTCAATTGCCCAATCAGGGCACAGTGCTGGATCTGTCCCTGACTGGGAGAGTTCCTGGCCAGCCCTGGGCTGTGCGCATAAGTCTGCATGTGCAGCCCAGAGCTGGCTGGGGACTGCCCAAAGCAGGACAGAGCTTGTTCCCAGTCACCCCTCTGCTATTGCGGAGCAGGAGCTGGGAGCTCCCTGCTACTGGAGCAAAGGGACATTGTCCCTGCCTGGGCTCCAGTGGTGGAGCTTGCCCCTGCAGCAGGCAGCTCCTGGGGGCAGGGAGCAATCTTCTGCCCCTGGCTGACTGGGAGCAAATTTGCTCCCGGCTGGCCATCCGCACATGGTGTACTGCACAATACTTGCTCAGTAGTTAATTTGCTACTTGATTTTTCAGGTAGCAAGTTATCTGCTGAGTAGAAGAAATTACTGTGCAGTAAGGGTCATCACATGTAGATGGTGAGGTTTACTGTGCAATAATTAGGTTTAGTGCACAGTAAAGCATCTTGTATAGATGCACCCTATTAGGTGCAAACCTACCCTGCCTTCTGCTTGCCTTCAGACCAACATGGCTACCTATGTCTCATTGACTACAAAGCCTTGGATTACTTTATAGTTAGCTTGCTTCATGTCTAGATGGTCTGGCCTTTTTAAGTGGTCAGGGACACCAGCTCTCCTGGTTTTAGTGGCACTGGAAGGTGTTCGACAGCTAGCAGTATCAAGCCCTAGCTTTATAAGACATGTTTTTCAGAACTAAGAAGCTTCTTTAAACTCATGAAGCCTATGTGGTGAATAACTTTCCAGAAGGCTGAACAGCAGTGAGCTTAAGAATCAGAAACTGATTCCTTCCTACATGGAGAGCCTGTTCCCTTATGACTGGCTGTGACGATTAAATAACTTCAGAGTAGAACAAAGTTGAATGGCATTTGCCTCAAGCATTCTTCTGCAGTGCTTTTTTAATGAGCTCCCACACTTCCAACACACAGCTTATTCAAAGCTTCTCTTAGTTCTTTGACTTTTAATGTGTGTTGCGATTCTCTGGCATTGTGTGTGTCTGTCTGTGTGTGTACTAAACATTGGAATGAGGTTGGCAAATGTTTTACATTAATTATAGGGTAATTCTATTCTTATATTAGTCCAGTTAAAGTTTTGGATATCACTTTAAAAGGATAATGCAATATACAATAAAACACCTGATGAGAATGCTAACTAAGTCAATGCATTCATGTGAAGGTGCATTCTCAACATAGCAGCCCTTTATGGTCTGATCTGGTATTCCAGTTTTAAGGATGAGGAAACTGAGGCAGAGACTAGGCAAGTGAGTCTGTGTCAGAGGTAGGTTTGTGTTTCATTTATGTGCTCAGACCCATTGTTGTGCTTTTCTTTGTCAGGATTTAGAAAGGGAATTAGGTGATTGATATACAGTAGCAAATGGGAAAGAGCTGCTTATCTTAAGCCCATCAGGTATGCCCCATGCAGTAGAGAGATCCATGTGGTTGATCCACATTCATGAGTCTGCTTTATTTCTTTCACCTTCTCTATACTTGGTAACCTCTCTTTGCTTCAAATTCTAACTTTCCAAACCTGATTAACTTCAAACAACTAAGGGGTGAATTTTGTTTTTTCAGGTTCTCTCTCCCCTACAGCTTCCTTTTACCAGAGACATAGGAAGCGATAGTCCCAATATAGGAAGCAGATTTAAGGTCTTGTACCTTGCCATCCATCAAGGCTAAAAAATGAGTTAGAATAGGAACAGTCCCAAATGCAGTAGGACTAGGGCCAGGACACAGACAATATGCACAGAAAAGCCAGTCTCAGTAGCAGGGCCTGTGGAGGGGTGCTGTCCATGGTACCAAAAGGAATGGGTAGGCAGCATTGGTCTGGGCAGACTGGGAGAGGCATGAAGATGTTGCCAAGAGCTCTCTGACTGCTGGATCTATTACCCTGGAGTATTCCGCCATTCTGTAGCCTAACAGAAGTATTCTACCCCTCCTCATTGTCCCCTCCCCAACTGCTTATTTGAAAACCTATTTGCTTCAACTCTGCATGAGCGAAATGATTTAGATCTTAGTATTTCTGATGCATATCGTTCTTCCTCTGTCATGATCTCAATTTATTTGGTGTTCAGGACCCTTGCCTTGATCTGGAACATTTGTTCATTTAATATTTATAGCTCATCCCTAAAACTTTTTCCCTTTGTAGCAGCTGAAAAACAGCTTTTCAGAAACTTTTGGCTTTTTAATAATAATAAAAAAACCAAAAACATTATGTGTTAGCCTTCTATGGAGGCAATATGTTGTTTGTGCTATCATTACTTCAGCCAGTGAGTTTCTGTGCTTTGACCCACATAGTCTAAAGTGTCTATCATTGCTATCATAATGCTGGCGTGCGTCTCAAGTAAAGCTTTTAAGGATGCTCATTAGTCACTGCACAGCCTAACCCTTCTATCTTATTGATTGATCTTAGTGAATGTGTTTCTTGCTCAAAAAGTTCCTTCATTAAGGAAGCTTCCAGTAAGATCCATTTGTCCTGAGGAAAAAGAGATTCATCCAGGGACAGTGCTATTTTGGTTTCCTTCTGAGAGATGCTTACCCAAATGCTTGAACAGAACAGGGGCTGGTTAGCTTCTAAACTCTCAGGAAATGATCCTGCATGGACAGCATGGAAGATCAGTCTGTTAAGACAGGCAAAGGAAACTTACCTTTGAGGCACTGGAAAAAGCAATAGAAGACCAATTGTTACCTCCCTAATACTGAAAATGCACTGGGTTCGGGACCTGGAGGCATGGCTCAGACCCACTGTGTCACATCTCTTCCATTTGCTTTTGCTCCCCTCTTCCAGTCTCTGGCACAATACAAAACTTAGTGAAAGAATCTCTCCTCCAGAGAGATTACAGACACAATGGAACTTTGATTGTTGGCCCTTTTAGGTATTAAAAATGTATTTAGGTAATACAGACTTATAAATAGGTTAGAAAATTTTCCTTATGCAACTTAACAGGCACACTTGTAGTAATACATGCAAGTTGGCTTATAGAACATAAGAGAATTAGGGGGTTTTGGAGGGTTATTTGACTTGAAGTTGAGCTTTATCTCTTCTCTTCTTTCTTCTTAGCAGCAGTGTAATTAGATACTGATTCTGTACAACTGATATATGACCCTACCTCTTCTTTAGCTCATTCCTTATACCCCTTTAGGCCCCATCTATTTGCCTGCATGAATTTTTGCTTTTCCTTGCTTCTGGTACATTGCCAGATACTGTTTTCCCCTATTAATCTTGTTGCTACCACATGGTTTATTTTGATTCAGGTGATTTAGGCATCCACATGCCAACATGTGACATTGTATGTGTTAGCCATAGGTCCCATATGTTCCACATGATCCATATCTATTTTCTCTCCTTTTTTTACCCTTCTTCTGCCAGACTCTATGAACTGGCCTTACTTCCCCTTCTCACCTGCAGTCCCAGACCCCCTCTCCTACTGTTTTCCAGCATTTTCTCCTACCTGTGTTTCTTGTCCTCCTACCATACAATTTAGCTTTGGCTGTCTTGTACCTGAGGCCAAGAAAGCCTGGCAGCCTCTTCAGAGTGACCGATTGAAATTTTGTAGGCTTTATGATGCAAAGAGACTTCTAAGTCCCTGAGTCCCCATAACATATCACTTAAAAGCAGGAGGCAGATGAATATTGAATAGAAAGGTTGAGGAGGTGGTGGCGGGAGACAGGTCTAAAAAGACGCCAAAGGAGGACTAGGAGAAGTATTAGAATAAAGGAACATATGATAGATGGACTAGCTATAGGGAGTCAAAGAAATGGGAAGGTATACGGTGGGTAGAACCTCAGTAATAGGATCCTGAACCCCTAAATGTCAGGGATCATATACAGCCTTGAAGGTATTTTTATTTAGGTGTAGGACATATACGCCCAAAGGATTTTGTTGCTTCGCACGTAGCATATTGATGTTGGAAGAAAAGGACATGCTTTGAATGAAAAACAGCCTCAGGAATATCAAGTAATCTTGTGAGGAGATTCTTTTAATAATCCAGTGGCTACGTGTTGGTTGATTATAATGACAGATGAAAGCAAAGTATGCTGCCTAGAGTCGTTAGTATTTGACAGCACATGTTAACTATTCAACAACAACTCAGTGTTGTTAGAAGGCATTGTATCCTTATTAGATGTGTTCCTAAAACTAGGACCTGAATATACAAGTTAGGAAGCACAATCTCTTAACAGCTCTTCAGTTTTATATATTCAGTCTTTAAAACACAAATGGGCAGATTTATTACCAAAAACTGTTAAGTACTACAGTGCATTTCTGCATTTTCATTGCTTTGTAATTTGAAAATTTCAGCGCTAGTCAATGACAGGAAATATATTTGCCAAAGACACTCGTTCATACATTTGTCAATTACTATAAAAAGAGTAATTTCTTGGCATGGCTTTTAATGGCTGTGAGAAACTTGGGATGATAGTATGGAATTCTGTTTATGGGATAATGTACATAGTGGAGAAATCCAGAGACAATACACAGCCTACATGGGTGATTAAATGCAGAAGCAAGGCAAAGACATTTGAAAACAGCAACATCTCCAGTTGCCAGATGTCCATTGTCATGAATGTGGTTGCTGTTTTACTGAGAAAGAGATGTTTCCCCAATTACAGCCCAAAGTTTTCTTTAGCCATTGGGTTAGAATTCAGTATTGCAGCAACAAACAGGTGGATTTGGATAGGCAGGCCTTGGAACTGTGAAATCTAGATTCCTTCTTTAAAAGCCAGAGAGGTCTGTTGTGCCCATCTAGCCTGACCTCCTCTATCACACAAGCCTTAATGTTTCATAAGGCAAATAAGTCTACTGATGGATCAAACTCTAAGCATCATATTTAGGAGCTACTGACATCTGTAGTATCCCTGCTCAGCTATTGCAAAACCCTGTAGGCACAGAAAATCCACCAAGGCCTAAATTCTATTTTGTGTATTAGGCATGTAAGTACACTTAGATGCTTATATGTCACCGTAATCCACCCTGCTTGATTTAAAAGGTAATAAATCTGCCCATTTGTGTTTTAAAGACTGAATATATGAAACTGAAGAGCTGTTAAGAGTGGGCCCTCCCGCTCCTTGCTGCTTCTTTGCGACTCAGTCTTAAGGGTAAAATGGCAGTGTGTTACAAAGGTAGTTTGGATTTTTCAGGAATGAATAGTGGAATACAATTGCACTTGGGTATCTAAGTCCACTTGGACACACAGGGCATGTCTACATGTGCATTTAAGTGCGCCTAAATTTAATGGTCATTGGCTTTAATGCAAATTAAGTGGTTTTAGGCAGGTGTCAACACGTGCAGGTGTTAAATTGCATTAACGCTGTGTGTGGACTTCAGGTATCAAATTTAGGTGCAAATAGTCTAAATTTGCCATTTCTAATAAGCATTAAGGGATTGCATGTATAGACGTGCGCCCTTAATGCATATTACCTTTAAATGTGCATTAAGTATCACATGTAGATATGTTCACAATGGAATAGGATCTTGGTCTAGGGCCCCCTCTACACATTACAGCTAATTGTGTAATTAACTGATCATTTATGCAATTACCTTGAGGTTAGCCACACATGTAAAGTAGCTATCATACAATAAAAAGCTCCAACCACCTATAAAATTAAACATTGAAAATGTGTATTGACTTTATAGCTGGCTGCTATCAAGTTTTAATTTGCTCATGTAGCAGGGTCTCCCCTGCAGCCACAGGCGACTGGCAGCAGGGCATGAGGAACATGTGCACCCCTGAGACTGGCCCCTGACTTGACGCCGCTCAGGATGGGGCAGTTTTTTTGCCGTGTGGGCTGGGGGTGTGTTGGGGGTGGGGAGGGGGAGACACTAAGCTGTGGCAGAGAAGTATAGGAGTGGATATGGGGCTTTTGGCCCACCCCCGGGCCCGCCCACAAATTGTGTCCCCCCACACTCGGGAGGCACCAGTCACCCCTGGCTGCAGCTTGGAGCCCCATCAGCTGATGGAGCTCCCAGCTTCATGGGTGCACTGTGGCCAGCATAAAACCTCTGGTTCTTGGGAATTACAGCTGCCACAATCCCTATGGCTCAGGGGTGTGTGGAACCCCAGGACCATAGGTATTGCAGCTGATGCGATCCCTAGGGCTTGGGGTGCATGAAACCTCCAGACCCTACGGTTGAGGGTATGTGAAACCCATGGACCTTGGGGATTGCAGCTGTTGCAGTCCCTTGGGCTCGGGAGTATGTGAAACTCCCAGGGCCTGAGGATAACCACACGGTGATGACCCCTGCCTTGTGGGTGTGGGGAAACCCCTGGAGCTGGAGGCCCGCTCCGCTGGGGGTGGGGGGAATTGCCCTGCAATGATCTTCTATCCCCAGGGGTTTCTTGTACCACCAGGGTGGAGATCTCTGCAATGGCATCCTCCCATCCTGGGGGTTTCATGTGGGGCACCCCTGCAGCTAGTAGCCCCTCAAATTGGGATGTATGGGTCTCCCAGACATGGGAACTTGCTTCTTGCCAATGCAGGGAGAGCCCAGGATCAGGCTTCCCCTGCACTGGCAATACGGTCCAATGGGATCTAAGGCGCAATCCTACACTTGTGCCTCCTGCCATGTGGCATGGCAGGAAATGCGGTTTAGATCCCATTGCACCTTTATCTGCACATATAAAGGGAGCCTACAGGCATCTTTACATGTGTTCCAGGGTGGGCGGGTGACACTTTAATTAAAGTGGTTCTCAGGAGCCGCTCTAATTAAAGCGCCCACAGTGTCTTGTGTATTCAGCATCCTGCACTTCAAAATGACAGCAGGGGTGCTTTAACTAAAGCTCATTTGACAAGCTTTAGTTAAAATGCTGCCACCGCCATTTTGAAGCATGGGAACACTGATTACACATGACGTGGAAGCTGCTGGAGTATGCTAATTAGATTAATTGATTCTGCTGTGATGCGTGCTAATTTGCATGCATTAACAGCCTCCCCCCACCCCAACTAACAGCTGTCCAGCACATTTATAGGTGGCCTAGGTGTCTACATTTTTTTTTTCTGCCTACATCATAAAGCTGGAGCCCAAATCCATGCCTGAGGCCTGCTGGGATTTTCATTCTCCTTCTTGGGCTTCTTCTGTGGAGCTGCTGCGGTGAGTGGTCTGAGAGCCTAATGGATGAGACTGTGCACAAAATATAGCTGCAGACAAGACTATTTGTTTGCCTATGTATATGCATATGTCCATTCTTCTTTACTTAGGAGTCCAGTGGTTAGGGCACTCACTTGGAGTTTTGGAGGAGTTGGATCCCTACCCCTTCTCCAAAGAGCATTTATTTATGTATTTATTCCTAATGGAACAGCTTCAACTGGAGGGAGTCCTGCCCCAATGGCCTGGTGATGAAGGAAACTCTCATGAGAGGTGGAAAATCTGGGTTCAGATCCCTGTTCCTTATCATGTAGAGTGGGGAAAAAGGGTCTTCTACATCCCTTCCCTGACTGACAGAACCTGTGCATGTTGGAAGTCCTCTTCTCTCGATATGACTACATCCAGATAAGGTGAAAGCATCGCATGCTATAACCAACAAAGCTTTGTCAGCACAACTTTGTAGTGCAGAGACCAAGACTAAGTCAGGGATGAAAGTTCTGTTTGGCAGCAGGATAGTGAAGAGTTTAAACATTACAAATCAAAGTCTCTTTATGACTGTAACCCTTAGTGATTCCTTCATCAAGCTTCATGACTTCCAGTTGAACTAGAGCCTCTTATTTAGATCTACTCATTCCCTTTCTTGTATTAACTTCATTCCTATTTTCTCTTCCCAAATGGATAGTACAATTCTGGAAGTATGGCAAATACAAATTTCTTACATTATTTCTTTGGCTATATGAATCTGCATGGTTATCCTTTCGTGACCTGCAATTGAAACAATTTTGTAACATACTAGGTTCACTTTTAATGACTTTGTGCATCATCCTAGGAATTGTTTCATCTTTACAGCATTTTAAAATAAGCCAGCCTCTCTCATATGGCATGTCTTTGTCTGTCTTTGTAATGATTTATTTTTAAGTTGGGCTCTGATCTTACAAACGCACATTCTTAACTTGTCTGCTGTAAGTTATTTCATGGACTTTGTGTTAAATAGTTAAGTCAACTCTAGGCTTAGAGGATTGCAGGATTGGGGAGATGGGGGACAAAAATCTATTCATTACTTTCTAGGTGAGCAAACTATCCATCATCGCCACTGTTTTGTTTTTTTCTCTTTCAAAACCAAACCAGATTATTCCAATTGCTGGGGGTTTTTTCATATACCCCAAGACTCATTGCTAATTTGGCTTTCCCTCTTCAGTAGAACAAGCCACCAACCAACATGCCTGTCTGTCAATTCTTTCATCTCTTCCCATTTCACAATTCCTATACATAACATGCATCTATTGATTTTGTTTTGTAAGTACATCTCACAGTGATGTGTGGGGGAAGGTTGTGACTCAGACCCAAACATTCAAGTAACATTTATCCTTTTAATTACTATTGAGGAGCCTTAAAAATAGGAATATCTTTCTATTTCTATCAAGTTAATTGGCTTACCAGCTATATTAAAAATATTTCTTGATTGGGTGAAAAGTATTAAGTATTTTAACATTGATAATATGTTAAAATATTTAATACTTTTGGATTTCCATTTTGAATGTATTTATTGTGATTCTTCAGCCACTTAAACTCTTATTTCTACAGATATAGGCCTTGGTATCCTATAAGTATCTGGCAAAATAGAATTGTTTACCTTTTTCTTGTTTGCCACGGACTTAGAAAAAATGTGTACGTGCATGGCTAGATTAATAGGCATCTTGCAACCCCACTGTGTACAAAGTATCTGTGGCCCCAGAAGCATGCCTTACAAAGGCAGCCAGCAGCATGGTCCTTGTTAAATCCTAGATGTTTCAGAATTCCAGCTTTGCCTAGTTTAAGTTCAGACATTTTAAAGGCTTATTTCACTACCAAGGTGAGTTATGAATGAATGAATGATCACTCACTTGCCCACTCACTCACTCACTCACTCACTCACTCACTCACTCTATACTTAAATGCAATGGTGTTTTTAACTTGCTTTTCAGGAGACCTCAGTTGTATAGGCTGCATCAAGGCTAGGTATAGATGTTCTGCTTCTACCAGGAGAATCACTGTTCCCCTGGAAGAAACCAAAAATATACAGACATTCTGGCTTTTTTTCCTGGAGCAAAAATGGCTGCTCCAGGAGAAAAATAATCTGGCAACAACCAGGATTAAATCACCCCCAGGAGTGTGTCTCCTGGGAGACTGAATGTCTATACACTTTCCCCTTGTTTGACACCTCCTGGGAGGACTCCTCTGCCTTCCTGAGACCACAGTCACCCCAGTCTTGAGAAGGCATGGGGGGCAGCTACTTCCCTCTGTCCTGTAGACTGGGAGGAGAAGAGAGCAGCAGCCACCACTCCCTGCTTCTTCCCCAAACTGGGAAGCTCCCTGTTTTGGGAAAAGATGGAGGGCTTTTCTGACTCTGACTGACTTCTCCTTGCTGTCCCTGCCATCCAACTGAGTGGCAGGGCATTGATTTAAGTCAGCAGCAGGGACTGGGGATAGGGGACAGGCTGTTGTGCCACAGCGGCAGGCTTGGAAGACTTGATGCTGCTGTGAAATGCCCCAGAGTCATCCTGCACTGCTCTGGGTCAGTCCAGAACAGTGTGGGTGAGACAGGCTGCTATGCCTCTGCTGCAAGACTCCTGGGACACATTCAGATAAGCGCAGCTGTGTGGTGTGTGGCTCCACAAACATGCCTGCAGGCAGCTCCGCATACCACACAGTCAGGTGTTCTCTGCACTGCAAGGGCGTGCTGACCATGTGTGTGCTGCTTCCTGTTTTTTGGGTTTTTTTCTGCTGTTTTTTCTGATCCCACCGTGCTGGCCCCAGCCTCTCCTACTGCCCCCGGGGTAATTTGCCGCACAAAAGCATACTTGTCACTGGTGTTCCCTGGGGACAAGTAGCTGTGGTGCAAGGTCCACCATTGCTACTTGTCCTTGGGGAACCAAACATCTGTGCTTGCCTGGACATGGCTCTGGAGCCTTGTCACAGTGACTGAATGCTCCCTCCTCTCCCTGCACTCCTATGGATCAATGGAGTGGAGTGCAAAGAGAAGGGGCCGATCTCCTGGGGGAAGAGAACTGGGAGGGTTCCCTCCACAGGAGACTGCCTTCTTCCTTCTAGCCAGCTGATTTGTGGCATGGGGGGGCATTTACCTGGGGTGGGAACCCTTCCAACCTGTCTCTGGCAGCTGCTGTTTTTCAGCAGTTGTCAACTGCCACTTGACAGCCTACACCCTTCCCAGGCAGGGGAGAGGGCATGCTGTCCATTAATGAGCTCCCTTAAGGGTGGGGGTTGTCTAGGGAGCAGCCCTCGACTGCCCTGCAGCTGGCAAACTTGTTTGTAAAGCTCTCCAGCCATGTGGCTGGAGGAACATCTGTATAGTCCAGTTCCTTGGCTGTTTTTCTACTGGAAAAAAATACTTCCAGTAGAAATTAACACCTGTACACAGTCAACACACAACCCATCAGGAACTAAAATAACTCCTCTGTGCATCTAATCCAGTTTCTGTGAATTACTCCAGTGTTATTTGGCATTGTGACCACTTTTGAACTCAGATAACTCAAAAGGAGTTAACTAACATGACCTGAAGTTATTTGCACTCTGTAAAGTAGACATAGGCCTTGTCTCCACAGACTCCAGTGTGTCCTCTCCAGCAAGAATGTTGGTGTGCCATCAACTTTCACGGTGTGATATGTGAATGGAGAAAAGATGCTTGAAATGTTTATGATGATGTAATTATGCAAGGTCAACATTATCTCTCTGGCCAGTGGCTGACTTCACCTTGTTTACCTCCTAGTAAAACTGCAGGGCTTTTTGTTCCCGCTGTGCTTGATTAATGTGCATTACCTATCCCACTATAAAAGTACATCTTTTTGGGTTAGTAAAGCCTAAAAAAGGACTTGGATGTTCCTAGCACAGAAGCAGCAGACTTATGTTTGTTCCTCTGGATATTCAAAGCTACTGTGTCCTCCTATTTAGTTAGTGCATTTCTGAGTTGGGGGTCTAAGCCTGAATAATGCTCAGTGTCTCTTAGGATTATGCTCTATGTGAGTGTTTATTAGGGGTTTCTTACCTGAAGATACTGACAACTGCATCTGAATGTAGGGTGTGCATCTGATCTTGCAGTTGGAGTGGAAGCAGCCCTCTATCTTGTAGGGATCACTTAACATTTAGCAGATTGGGCTGTTAGATTTAGTAAATCTATTAGATTTAGTGGGTCATTTGTAAAAGGCTATAAATTAGCTCCTTTAGACTGAGACTGATGTAATAGACTGAGTCTGGGCCAATTGACAGAGAGTAGAGTTGGTTATGTCTGTTTCTGCATGCTTTACTTTGCAGTGAATGCTGTTACGGTAGTCCAGACTGAGCAACTGTTATGACTCTGGCTATGGACTGCACACTGTCTCGTTGCAGCAATAATGTAGAAAGGTACAAAATGTTTTCTAAACTTCATCCCCAAGAGATGGGGAACAAGTTGTATTGCCAGTATTCACTGTGCTGCCAGACACATTAGGACTCAGGGGACTTGCAACCACCACTTCAAACAATGCAGACCAGTAGCACCCCGAAAGAACACTGGCACTGTCTACTGACCATACTTTAAATGGAAAACTAAAGAATTAGAAAGAAAGGGAGTGTTAAAAGTATTTCAGGCCCACACATCTTTTCTGCCTGTCTCTGCCAATATTTGCAGTATTGCGATTGCATTTTTTACTATTTGTGTTTTTAAAATGTTTTTCCCCCTTCAGTTGTTCTATGGAAACGCTTTAACAAAACATAGGGGAAACTTACTTTTCAAAGTAAACAGTCAAACAGAGCATATGCAAGAAATTTTCAAATGCACAGAAAAATGGGCTTTTCTTTAAGTTTTCAGGTTGTTTGAATTGTAACTTTTTAGAATACTGCTTTAAATATATAAAGTAAAATTTTGACTTTTAAGTTGATGATGGTCTTCTATTTTAGCTTAACTTGGTGGGTATAGTATTTCGGAGCAAAAGCCTTATAATTGGCATGGGTCTTCCAAAACTAGCAGTATTTGGAAATTTAAATTTTACCTGAGTTATTGAAAATGGCTCATGTATTTATTCTGTATAAACTGTGTAAGAAAAAAGATGCCCTTAAATGACTTGGTCTTCATTTAAGTGGTGATCCTTTTATTAGCGCTGGGAAATGAAATGTAAATCCATTTTAATATTCAAGACAACTTCATTTTTATTGTTCAGAAAATTCTACAAAACAGGTAAACAGTGGCCTTTTTTTCCTGAATCTCGGGGGATATAATTTGATCTTTTAGCATTTTAATAAAGTACTGGAAAGGATTTGTGTGCTGTGTCTGACTGAACACTATGGCTTTAATCATCCTTTCATTTAAAGGATTTGTCTTTTCCACATAGTTTGTCACCTTACTTGGAATTTGGCCTGGGCAGACAGCTTAACAACTTCACTTAAGAAAAGGACTCAGGGGCTTTTAATGGCAATAAGTAGTTAGGACCCCCGCCCCCCCCTCTTATTTTATATGAGATGTAAAAAAAAAAATCTCCCCAATGGGTACTAAAAGCTCTCCTCCTGCTGTGCCCTCCTCCTTGGCTTTGCTCTTGCTCGGAGCCCTGACTGGCACAAGCAGTAAGTGGAGAACCACTTCATTTCACATAGTGCCAGTTGTGGAACCCTGACCTTCAGATTTTTGGCCCCTGTACAAAGTGCACCATACCCAACTGGGGAGCCCACCCAGGAGAGACCCCATCTGGGGCTTAGAGGCTGCAGACTGTAAGAGTGGTAGCTAGAGAATGGAAGGGTTCTCAACTAGGAGAAATGGCGGGAGGGAGAGAAATATGGGAGGCATGAGTGATGGTATAGAGAAGCAAGATTGGTAGCTAAGTTTCCTCTTGTTGTAAAAGGGTGTAGAGCTGTAGTTGTACTCCAGTACTAGATACATTCTCATCCTGTGTGAGCTTAGTTTATTCAGTGGAGGTATAGACTGTAAATTAGGACATGTAAGGTAATCAGCCAATCCTGTAGACAGGAACACACAGATTTCACAGTTGGTCCTGGTCTTGGTCCTGGTCTATCTGTTGCCTATCAATATTCAAATTGATTTAATCTATAACCAAAAGCAGAGGGAAAATAATTATTTGGGGGGGTTGAGTGCATGTGCATGCGCATGTGCGCTCCCCCCAGCAGGTAAATTTGTGGGGGAAGGGCCATGGTGGGGGGTGAGGAAGTGGGGTTGCGGCTGGGGCTGGGGCAGGCCCTGCACAGCTGTGGTGGGGTGTGGGATGGAGCTGTGAGTGGCTTGTCTGGGGGGCGCCTGGTGTGGGGAGGGGGTGGCAGTTCCCATGGGGGACATGTGCCTATGATCTGTGTGGGGAAAGGGTGGGCTGCTGCTGCAGGCTGGGGCTGGGGCTCCGCTGGGCTCTTCCCAGCAGGAGGTTGGGCCGCGCTGTGCTCAGGGTGAGCAGTGGCAGTGCTTGGAGGAGGGGTTGCGGGGGTTATGGCGAATTTTGGGGTGGCTGCAGCCCTCCCCATAGCTCCCCTCCCAGTGATGCTGTTGCCCACCCTGAGCACAGCATGGCCCAGCCCCCCACCTCTCTCTGGAAAGAGCCCGGAGATACCCTGGCCCCAGCCCACAGTGGCAGCCTGCCCTGCCCTGTGCAGATCTGGGGTCACATGCCTTCCTGTCCCTCCCACGGTGCACCCTGGATGAGCCACTTGCAACTCAGTTCCACACTCCACCCTGGCTGTGCAGGGCCTGCCCCAGTCCCAGCCCCACACCCTCTCTCACCGCTGTGTGTGTGCCCCTCCCCAACCCACCCCTGCTGCAGGTGCCAGAAGCCTGCAGCTGGGCTGCCTTGCGGCCCTACTGCTGCCCCGTGTTTGGGGGGGCTAAGACCTGTTAGCCCCCCTTCTGCCACCTGTGTCTAAAACAGAGTTTAGAATTCAATGAAAGAAGTATATGCTTACTGTTGCTTTGTGTGTCTAAGTATAGAATGATTTTCTGTTGTAAAACTTGATGATTCTGTATTGTAAAAATTGCATGCAGACTTTCCAAAGAATATCCTATAAATGCAACTTTTGATGTGGGGAGGAGGGAAGGGGAGCTGGGAGCAGAGTCTTTGATTTATTCACTTTTTACTGTCAGGCTGAAAAAATTAAATGAGCTTTCATGGTCATAGGATCAGAGCATTTTGTTCCCTGTCCACTTGCAAAGAAGGACTTTGACAAGACTCTATGCATTATTAGGGAGTGCTGCCTCTGGGGGCTGCCCCTTACCTCTGACTCTGTAGAAGATGTCTCTTCTTCTTCCACTCCATGTGTGTACTGAAGGGATCTGGCTGAATGGGGTTGTTTTTAGGTAGATCAGT
>NW_005842280.1:1222985-1260086 GCF_000455745.1 Alligator sinensis | reverse complement strand
GGACATCATTTTACTAATGGCCCAAAGTCTCCCCCTCTACTTGTAGCAAGTGTTTTGATAGTGAAGGGTTGAAACAAGATGCAAGTCAATTTTATACAATATGCTATGTAGCAGTGGTGCTCAACCTCCAGCCCTCAGGCCAGATCCAGCCAGCAGATCCATGTCATCCAGCCTGCAAAGATCCCCACAGGTCTGGAAATTTGGTGGCAGGGTTAATTGCCATTCTCCTGCTGCCAAGCTTCCAGGTGTGTGGGGAGCACCATGGGTTGGATGACATGGTCCTATGCATTAGGTCACTAGTCTCTAGTGGGGCCAGTGCGTGGGGTTATTCAGCAGCCAGATCTGACGTGTAGGCATCAGCTGGCCCAGAGGGGGGGTGTCCCAATCTGGTACATGGGGTGGGGCCCAGATTGGTCCCCTGCCACTCATCTTCCTCACCACTGCTATGGAAAACTTTACTAATACGTTCTGTTTTTATATGGAATAATGTCATATGCAAGCCCATGTTGAGTGACAGCACAAATTTACTGACATTACCCCCAGCTCGTACTTCCTCCCAGCCCTTGTCTGCAAATTTGTAATCCTGCTTCATGCATCATGACTGAAGTACAACTGAACCTGCAGTGGGCTCCTTGAGCACCACAGTCTACCCATGTGGAGCTCTGTGGAAAATGGAAGACTTAAGGCCTGATTCTGCACAGACTTATGCAGACATCTAACTTCATGCACTGTGAGCAGCACTGTTGAAGTCAATGAAATTAGTTAGAGTATAAATTTAAGCGTGTGTGTTAAGTCGTTGGAAGGTTCAGTACTTAGCTTGTAAACTCTGAGGGAGAGACCATTTCTTCTAATATTGCTTTTGTAAGGTATCCAAGGGCACTTTCAGATGCTGTAAAATAAAGTTGTCCCTTTGGCCTGAGTAGTTTGCTGAAATTCAGGGTCTAACAGAGCTGTTTCCATTATGATGAGAAAGTCAGGTGTATTATTTGGTATAATCTGGTTTATTTAAAAGATAGGTATGTGCAATTCTGCCTCCCTGAACAACAGTGAAACTACTAATTGCAGAAATCCCCACATCTACTAGTCCAGTGAGCTTAGTGTCTAAGAAGCCTTTTCTCTTTTCTTCCTTTCAGGGCTACACTTGTAACTCCTCCTGGCTTTTCATGGTCAGTACACAGCCTGCAGACAATCTCCTAGCCCCACGAACCCTGAGTCCATGAAGCTTAGCTCTGACCTGCCATGTTGTCTTGCCTTGTGAGGTCTCCACACAGCCACTGACTAACAAAGAGATTTGATTAGTTCTTTCCTTGAGCCTGAAACAACTTCCTTGTCCCACCCACTGGTTTAAAGAATATCTGTGATTTATCTTTGGATCCAAGAGTTCCTGCTGCCAGCCATTAGCACCTTTCATCATAATAATGATTAATACTAAACTGCAGTTATCCAAACAAAGCAACATGATACATGCTGTGAGGCAGGAGCTTTGCCATTGTAATTGCTTATATGCTTGCTTGTTCACAAAGCCCAGTCTTCTGCAATATTTCTTTGGTAGATTCAGCTGGGACTTGGTCATGACAAAGTCTCTTGCAAAGTGCTGTGGGGTCTTTGATTATTGCAAATGATCTAAATCTTGGTTTTATTTCTTGTCTAGAACACTGTCCCTCAGGGTTGACATAGGGTGTCACTGTCCCACACCCGTGACACAGTGTCATTCCAAGGCTGCAGGTCTTGGGGGTCATGTGTCATTATTGACTCAGAGCAAAGGGTGCCACTTACTGAATTACCAATGCGCTCTTGAGAGAAAACTGGCAGGCTAGTATTAAAGCTGTTTATATTAACTTTCTTTTGTGCTGTTTTAAGCTACTATGGCTGTTGGTTTGGGTTTTCCATCCTATGATTATTTTGACTCTGCTTCTCATTAGCCCCTTCTGGTGAAGGCAGAACAAAAGCCTCTAGTTAATGGTTCTCTGTGCACTGCACAAGTGTTCATGAGGGTACACAGAGTCCAGAAGGCCAACCATGGTGGTTAGTTCTTATGAGCTTTGATGATAGATCAAAGCAAAATTGAGGCCCTTGATCCTGAAAACTTTTTTGTGCTTAACTAGAGTCCAGCATTTAGCATTGATGAAAGGGTCAGAGGTCCAGAATGTTTTTTTTGCCAGACCTTCATTTGGCTTTTTTTTCTATATTGAATCTGAAACTAGCAACATTAACATTTTTGTGGTAGCATGTTTTTTGGTGATGGTTGGCTCTTTCCTGAACTGTTGTCTTACTTTCAGTGTCCACCTTCCTTATTTTATGGTTTCAGGAATGGGTCTGAGGAAAGTTATAGGAAGCCATGAGTGGGTTTTGTTCTTGGGATGTTCTCACTCTTCTGCATCTGCCCCAGTGCACTGCTTGTAGCCTACTTTAAGTACACAGATGTTGCTATAATTTGATCTTTTTGGTCTTTTTTTTTTAAAGTGATTTCTCAGGACAGTTGTTTGTGTTATTGACCCATTTCATTACATTGTACTGTTGGTTTCCTCTAAGTTAGGCAATATCTCTTCACCTATATTCTGTTTTTCAAGCCTTATCAGCTAAAATGACTTAATGGGCATATCTTCTTATAGGACATATCTTCTTACATGGGCATATCTTCTGTTGCAGGGGGTCAGGCTAGATGATCTGTTCAGGTCCCTCCTGACCCTAGCTACTATGAAACTATGACAGCTATTTTCATTGTGGTGAGAGTGCAGTGTGGGCTTGGGGATCTATGTTGTAGCCATGTTGCTCTGAGAAATAAACAAAGCTCTTGGGTCAGAGGCAATATCTTTTATTAAACCAACTAAATAGTAGCAAAAAAATCCTTTCTTTTCAAACTTTCAGGTACATACATCCTTCTCCAGGCTGAGGAGTATTCAAAGATTGTAAAATTTCTCCTAGATAGAAAAGAAACTTTGTTTTGCACAGGGGAGGTAGAGGGTAGAAGTTTATTGCCCTGGGTTCTGCTTTTTTTTTGTTTTTATCAGCAGCAAACTTCACCCATAGCAGGACAAATAGGATTAAACTCCCAGGGGGGTCTTGATTCAGAGAATGCAACATACTTGCCTCCAGTCTCTCCACCCTCTCTCTAGGAAGGTGAAGAGAAGAGCCTGTTTTCCTTCCAAATAAGGCTCCTGATGTGTTTTGAGGGGCCTACCACCCTGGCTTCAAGTTCTATCCTGCCAACCCTGCTTTTCAGACTCTCACAATTGATGGCAACATGCCAGTTTCCCTTACCCCCAGTAGTGACTGCTTGCCTCTCTCTTTAGGGTTTTGCAGCCTAAAAGAGAGATTGAGCTAGCAGTGGAGTGAGGTAGGGGCAGCCTGTAAGTGCAGGATGGGAGAATGTGGAAAGACAGAAAAGGTGGAGGACCCTATTACCAGCATTTAGGATTTTCTTTTCTGTACTGATTGCTCTAGCACTTTCCCTTAGTTTTTAGAAAATGGATATTTTCCAAGGAGTTGAATTCAGCAATTCTTGTTGAATAGATTGATGACAGAGTAGCGGATGCAAATTCCTAGCATACTACATGAAAATATTGGGTAAATATGGGATAAAACACCCATGATGAGTCCTAAAAGTTATTTTTTGTTTGCTTACCCTGAGAAGGGACCTGAGAATTATGTATTTATAAATTTAATTAATCTGAAATAAAGACTAAGAATTACAGCAAAGAAAATGAAGAAGGCTTGGATTGCAGTATGCAAGTTTACTGAGAGGTACCTAATTCACAATAAATCAGTGTTAACATGAGGTAACAAATATAGATTCATAGACTTTAGGGGCTGGAAGGGACCTCTCAAGGTCTAGGCCCCCTGCGCTTGGGCAGGACCCCAGCAAGCTGCGTTTCCAGGCATTTTTTGAAGATATCCAGAGTAGGTGATTGTGCCACTTCTGGGGGGAGTCTATTCCAGACCCTGAACACTCAACTTGTAAAGAAGTTTTTCTTTATGTCTAATCTAAAGTGGTCTTCTAGCAATTTATGACTATTAGTCCTAGTCTTCCCCTGGGGAGCCCTGGTGAACAGACATTCTCCCAGTCCCTGGCATGCTCCCTTTATATATTGATAGACTGCCACCAAGTCCCCTCTGAGTCTTCTCTTCTCCAGGCTGAACAGACTCATGTCTCTCAGCCTCTCATCATATGGCCTGCTGTCCATACCTCTAACCATATGCGTAACCCTCCTTTGGACTCTCTCAAGCTTCTCTACATCCTTTCTGAAGTGTGGTGCCCAGAACTGGATGCAGTACTCCAGCTGCGGCCTCACCAAGGTGAAGGCAAGGCAGAGGATAACATCCTTAGTTTTGTTTGAGATGCATTGGTAGATGCATGCCAGTGTTTTGTTTGCTTTGCCAGCTACGGCATTGCATTGGTGGCTCATGTTCGTTGTATGGTCCATCAAGACCCCCAGGTCTCTTTTGGTTGTGGTGCTAGTAAGTGTTGCACTGGTGAGCCTGTATGTTGCAAGTTGTTTTTCCCCAGGTGGAGCACCTTACACTTTTCAGTGTTGAATGTCATCAGGTTTTGATTTGCCCACCTTGCAAGCCTGTCTAGGTCAGCCTGTACCCCCCGCCTATCCTCCAGCATGACTGCAGTTCTCCATAATTTGGTGTCATCTGCAAACTATGCCAGTCTGCTTTTAACACCCAAGTCCAAATCATTAATGAACATGTTAAAAACATCTTCTAGTTCTGTAACATCCTAAGGAATTGTTATCAGTGTTGTTTTAGAATTATATATATTTTTTTAAGAAAATCTCTTATAAATCAGGAAACCAGACTTCATGTGGATCAAAAACTACGCGATTGTCTGCAAAAGTAGTCCTAACATTTGAAATGTAAACTGTTACTTAATGTCTTATTTGAAATCCTTTCTCAGATCACAGTAATTCTTAGCTAAGCCTTTTCCTTTCACCCATAGTACACAAATATGCTCTGATCCCAAATAAAGATAACCAGAAGTAATCTAGAAGTCTAATTTTGATCAGATATATTTTACTTTATCTTAACCATGTTAAAAACAATGTGCTTGTCCAACTTATAATTCATACATCCACTAATTTAAGCTTCTTTGTTTCCTTTAATAAGATATCAATATTGCATAACATCATAACTGTGTTATCTGAAAAATCACTAGGCTGTAATTGCTTTAGGTATGTAGGCCTCTTTTCAGCCACTTTTTTCATTCCATTCAGTTTCCTGTTAGACCTAATGTTATGCTGATCTATTAAATACATTGTACAATCTCAGTATTCTCTCAACCACTTTTTCAGCTCAAAATTATTTCTGACTATCTAGGCTGAACCTTGTTAAAGAAATATACCTGGAACAAATATATACTTTAAAGTCGTTTACTTAAATGACTTGTTAACTCAAGTATGTACTCTTTGAAAAGTATTCAGTATGAAACCACTGGGTCAGTTACAGACTTTACAATTTGTCAAGTAGATCT
Source organism: Alligator sinensis (assembly GCF_000455745.1). Classification (NCBI taxonomy): domain Eukaryota; kingdom Metazoa; phylum Chordata; order Crocodylia; family Alligatoridae; genus Alligator; species Alligator sinensis. The sequence goes on along the minus strand of NW_005842280.1, from coordinate 1,254,610 downwards.
GGTGTGTGGATGGGATTGCCAGATTTCAACTACTGGACAGAGGTAGAAAGTTCAGTTCAGTGAAGTATTGCAAATCTGGGAGGATTCAGAAGAGTTGTCACTGCTGGACATCAGTCTCATCTGTTGCTATATAGTTTTTATTAATACAGCTTATACACGCACTAAGTGCATGCGCTAAGAGCTTTGGATCAGTGCATTTTAAACAAATCATAATCAACCTGATGATTCATCTCAGGAACAGCATGAAGCACTTACATCTATAATTGTGAAGAATGAGAAACTTGGAATTACCCCAGACAGAAGCTTCTTTCTCTTACTGTTCTGAAATCAAACTCTCAGAGCAGTGTCCTTCACTGAGATAGCCACGCATTTGGATTTATTTGTTTTTATATTTTATTTGGAACAATATTAAATGTTAAAAATTATTTGGAGATTTCTCCAACCTGTGCGTGATCTTCATGACTCATTTGTGCAAATAACTGGCTGTAGAAATTACTGTGCTTTAATTTTTTTACATTATTAAAACACCGGAGTAAGTGAAATGACATGGACTACATTGTTAATGCATTGACCCATTTTTGCTTTGTTCTTTGTCAGAGAAGATGCAAGTGGAATAGAAAAAGCTCTCCTGTCCTGTCAGAGGTCTCAGTGATGTTAGCTGAAAGGAGTGCGTTGGCTTGTTTGACCAGTCTAGCTGGTGAAATTATAGGTGGATGATATTTAATATGCATGCTGCTGGTACTTTATAAGAAGTTTCTCTCTGGCTCATGTGTGAGATTAATCCTACAATGGATCTGCATAGAAAACTCTTCTTATGATACAGTGGGCCAGATTCTCCCCTGTGCTGGCTCAAAGGGAGTTTCCTTCTTCTATTAAGGACTAGTAGGGTCCTGGGGCAATGTTTGGTAAAATCTTGGGTAAACTTTCAGCACTCTCCTAAAGTATGTCCCCCTTTCAGGCATTTGCCCACTCCAAGCAGGTCCCCTATCTGGCTCAGTTTCATCTTCTCCTTGTTCTGATCCACTTCTGTTCTTCCCCAAAACCTTCCCTCCACCCAGAACTGCTGATGAGGTGATTCCGATCTAATACGAAGGGGCTGCCAGAGAATAACGCGTTAGGCCCAGTGTCTCCAAAGAGCTTTTCATGGAGCAGTGCAACTCCTCACTACTACCAATGCAAGGCAGAGGCTTAATGCCACAACTTAAGCCTGCAATTTGAGTGTTTAAGAATGAGTGGTGAATTTGAAAATAGGAGCCTGTTTTGGCTGCTGCTGTAAAAGTCAGAAGGTCTAACTCTGAACTTCTTTGAGGGCTTTGAACATCTTATAATACAGGAGTGTCAAAAATAGGACCTGCAGACCCATCCTATGGAGCTCCATCGTCTGTAGGGGCCTGAGAAAATGGCGACTTTGCAAACTGTGCAGAAACCATGAAATTAGCCCCCCACTGCGATTTTTAAGGGTCGCGGGCATAGGCAGTGGGAGGACAGGGCTAACGGGGCTTAGCTCCCCCAAACGTGGGGCAGAGCCAAGGGCTGCAGGGCAGCCCAGTTGCGGGCTCCAGGTGGCTACAGCAGTGGGGGAGGGGCACGCACAGACAGACAGCCTGCAGGCGGCCCGGATTGCAGCCAGATGGCATGTGGAGCACTGCCCACCACAGCAGGTAAGTTAGGAAAGGGGCATGGTGGGGGTGAAGATCAAAGCCCCTACAATGAGGGAAGGAGTGGGACAGAGGCAGGGACTAGGGTGAATGGGGCCCTGGGGGAGTCATCCAGGTGTGTGGTGGGGCTCCCTTCACTGTGCAGATCTCAAGAGAGGCCTGGGGAGGCCTCAAGAGAGACCTGCCCTCCAGATGTGTGTGGGTTGGAGGCGGGCTGCCCACTGTAGGTTGGGCTGCACTCTGTGCACTGCTGCCATGTGCCTGCTGCCACTGGCTCCCAAGGCACTGGCAGCAATGCGCAGAGCCCAGTGCACAGCGGCAGCCCACCTCTGCATGTGCTCCGTGGGCCCCTCCCGAAGTGTGCGCAGTGGCAGGAGGCCCCCTGTGCCCCTGGATAAGCTGCCTGGGCTCCAAGCATCCAGCCCCTACCCTGCCTCTGCCCCCCTCTCCTCCATGCTTCTTCCCCTTCCCCTACTTACCTGCTGTGTTGGGAAGTGGTCTGCACTCAGTCTGGCTGCAGTCTAGGACACCTGCAGGCTCTGTGTCTGTCTGTGTGTGCCCCCACCCTGCCACTGCAGCTGCTTGGAGCTTGCGCCCAGGCACTGCCCTGCCTTTGGGGGGGGGGGCGCTAAGTCCCATTAGCCCCAGGCTTTTGCCACCTATGGTTGTGTGATTGCCTGCCTGCTGCTTGTGCATGGGGAAAATAACATTTTTCACAGAATATTCACAGAACTACCAGGACCCATTTGCCAAGATCAGTGGTAGTTCCATGAATATTCCATGAAAAATTATACTTTATCCATGCATGTGCTCTGAATTTTCAACAAGAAATCCACAATTTTCTCAGGGCCTTAATCATCTGGGCCCCAGTGCTGCCTCTGGGTCTGGAGTTGACTTACACTCGGCACATGGTGTGTGCCAGACTGGCCTTGCACACACAGCCCCAGATGCATGTATGCAGCCTGGGTCACAAACGGTTTTAATATGTGGTGCAATCCCAGACTACCTGTGGCTGGTGTTGTGTGCAGTGCTGGTCCCAGACTGCCAGAGCAGGCACCACTTGTGCTGGATCTGGCATACAGTGTGTGTGGTGGTGGGGTCCATGGTCTCGATCAAGCCCACAGGACCGCCCTTGTGCCATTTATCTAGTCCATGGACCAGCCCTGTACCACTCATGCAGGCCACAGGGCCAAATTAGTTTGACACCCCTGTTATAATAGATTCATTTCATTAGTCTCATAGAAAGAAGCAAGGGCACAGAACTAGCTAGCTTATGCAGAGACCTTACAAGCCAGCTTTTAATAAACTAACACACTCTCCCCCCCCACCCGCACAACAAACTCCAACATGTGAGAATCCTCTTTTTTGCTGTCTTTCATTCTAATAAAATGGTTAACTATTGATAAATTAAGGATCATAAGGTTTGGGATTTTTAATAAGAAATTCATGTATGCAGGATTAAATTTCTTCTGGCAAGATAATTGTAATATTGGAGCATAGTAGCTGCAATTAGCAATGGAAATTGCTGTTAGATTATGCACATCATACGAATCAAAATGAAATATTGGGTACTGTTTTTCACTAGACCTTTCCTGCCATTTGATTTTGCTGGACAGTTACGTGGAGAAACTGGAGTTGATGTTTAAGGTGGGTGACAAAAGGGCTGCAATTTCCAGACCTTAAGCCAGAAGGTTTTCTTGGCTCCTCAATGGACAGCAAGTAGTGCTGCACTGTCACCCTCACCTCAGCCTCTATTAAAAGCCCACCAGTGAAGGCTACTCGGAAACCCATGGATAACCTTATGTCTGGCTATCCCTGCCCTGCTCTGTTCTGCAGTGTATTGACTGAATGCAGACTCCCCACCAGAGCATGGCTTGTTGATGCCTGGCACAGTCACAGTCTCCTTCCAGGTGGTCTTCCTGATGCTGGTAACTCTGTGATCAGTATTATGTCAACAGAAAAGCTGATATGAGTCAGAGCTGAATCTATGATACTGCAGGGCTTAATTCATCCCTGAGTAATAGGTAGCAGAATAGCACATAGTAGGAAAAGAGGAAAATGATTTAAATATCAAATATTGGTGATTTAAGCAGCTTTTATATTGAATGTGTTGATAAAAGCATTTTTTCCTTTTCCTCTATTATATATGTAGACTTTTATAGTGCATCTTTTTAGGTACAATTTACCTCAAGCAACTCTCAAAATTAAATGGGAAAATTCTTTGCATGTCACCAAACAAAATTCATGTGTAACTTATTTTTCTTTACTCTTGTTTACATGCTACATTATGCTACCATGAAAGCTAGATTTTTTTCAAAAGGGGAAAAACATGAGGCGGGGAAAGAGAGAGAGAGAGAGAGGAAGTGGCAAACTAGGGTTACTTAGTTTGGAGAAGACAGGATGGGGCGGGGATGGATTTTGTAATAGTTTGCAGGGGAAAGGACTAGGAGAAAGGGACTCAAACTGCAGCAGAGGAGATTTAAATTGGAGATTAGGAGGAACTTTCTCACTCTGTGGGTGGTTAAGCACTGGTACAGGCTACTCGGAGGTTGTGGAATTTTTAACCTTGGAAGCTTTTAGGAGCAGGTTAGACAAGCACTTGGTTGGGATGGGTTAGTCAGGGATGATTCTGCCTTGAGCAGTGGGCTGGACTAGATGCCCTCATGAGGTTCCTTCCATGCCTACTTTCCTATGATCCTATGAGCCCTGCTCACCATTTGGGACTGTCCACCAGCAGCTGACATAATACAGTTCTTTTTTGTGGTTGAGGTAGGGAGCAGGGCAGAGTCTGAAGTGTCCATGAAGGAGGGCTGCCTCTCCCACATATAGCTTGAACCAAAACTTTAAAGGGACTCCCCCAGTATTCCCTTATGGAGGGCACAGAAGGGTGAAGCCCGCCTGGAGGACTGGGTCATAGCAGTTCTGCCTCTGTTGAGGAAAGGGGTTGGTTCTGTAAAAGCAGATGTGGATCTTAACTGGAGCATTGTACCTGAGCCTAAACTGATATCCAAATTTTGAATCTGGAGTTTCTACTGAGCTTATCTGGGAAAAGTTAGAACTGCTCTTTGGACACTCATGTTCAGGAGTCTTTGTTTGATTGGGCTCTTCCACTGTAGAAATGTTTGGGACCCTGTCGAGCACAGATCTGAGGTTTTGATTTGGATCCATCACCACAAGGCATTATTCCCTTCTACATGAGTCAGGTTGGATGAGACTCTGTTCTGCCACAGTAAGGGAATTTTTTTGGCCTAGAGCCACCTTTGCTTGTGTCTTCAGCATTAAGATCATTCTAGGTCAGGCTTAATCGTACAACATAAGTCATAGCTATGATTATAATGATGTTTCTAAATTAGTTATACCTTCACAAATACTTATAAACTAAAAATACATAAGGTAAATGGTTACTATGAAAAAAACCACTCCATTTTTGTGCAGTAGCTTCTGCTCTTACACAAAATACTTGATGTATTTCTACCAGTGGCAGAGAATTCAGATGGCAGGTGTTGGAATTGAATATAATCCATTAAGCAATGTTATTGGATATTGATTAGCTATCCTATTTAAATGTATCTATTTGCCTTTACTTCCTCTAGTTATCTTTTAACATATGACATATAATATAATATTACTGTTGCTGTAAATCCCAATGCACAGAACATCCAGGAGAGAGAAAAAATACTTGGTACTATTCCTAATCTTGAATGGGAAAAAGCTTTATACCAGGCTCTGTTAACTTTCTTTCTTTAGGATACGTAAAAAGAATGAGAGAAAATATTACAAAGGACCAAACATCTTAACCTTATTATTTGTTCAGTGCTAACTCAAAGAAAACTCACGTTGACTTCTGTAGGAGGAAGAATTTAAAGCAGAACAATGAGGAGGACCAAGGGAAGTAGTTCCTAGTTTATTACAACGATGTCACTCAAATTCAAACTTCTCTCTCACTGTCTCTCTTTTTTACAATGTACTTCTACTTATGCTGTACAGGATTAAGTCAGCCAATAGATATGTCATCACATTTAAATGGTTATACTGGGACAAATCTTGAAGTGCTTTCTTGGGCTGTCTCTTGTGCTTCTTACAGTCACTATGAATCCTAAGAGGAGCATGACAGAATTAGAACTGGTCCTCAGGATTTGGTCTGCAGGATTTTATGTAAATAATTCATACAATTTATGATCTGCGCAACCCCAGCTCAGCCAGCGCACAGCCCAGAGCTGGGAGGAGAGGGAGGGGACATGGGGAGAGCCAACACAGCAGCTTCCCTCAGGGTCCCTGTTGACTACCCTTGCCAGCTCTGGGCTGCCTGTTGGCTGAGCCACGGCTGTGCAGGTCCTAATAGAAGTGTCCATGTTGGTTCCTCTTGTGCCTGCCTCTGCCTGCTCCAGCTAGAGCTGAGGCTGAGCAGAGAGGCTGTGGTCTGACAGAGCTGAAGCCTCAGTTCCTGCTCCCTGCCAGCTCTGTCAGACCACAGCCTCTCTGCCAGCCTCAGCTCTAGCTGGAGCAGAGGCTGGCAGAGGCTCCCTGCCAGCTCTTTCTTTTTAAAGAAACCTGCACAGATTGAATCAACCTCCTTTCTGGCTTTTTGACTGTCTGTACTTAGCCCAGAAGGTTACTATAGACCTCCTATGAGGTCTTGAAGTATATTAAATGGCTGAATAGTAGTCAGCTGTAATCCTGACTTAAATAGTTGTTCTCTCAAAGGAGTGGAGGCAAAAAATGTGAAGCAAGAGAAGGGGACGAAAAGTGAGAAAAAACACAGAAATGGAAGAAATATGAGGAGAGGGATGTGGGCTAGAATCCTCTTCTCACCACTGATCAGGTACCTGCTGCTTGCGTCTGCTCACTGCTGGAATTCTTGGGCGCCTATACACATGCATTGAGGCTGCTTCGATGTGCTGTAATTACAGTGCATTGGAGTGGGCTCGATTATTCGAGGCTGCTGGAACGTGGTAATTACCATGCTCCAGCAGACTCCAGCATCACATATATCAGCATCCCCGCACTGTAAAATGGTGGTGGGATGCATTAACTAAAGGTCATATGACAAGCTCTAGTTAAAGCACCCCAGCTGCCATTTTTCAGCGCAGGGATGCTGATACACACGTGATGCTCTGGGTGCTTTAATTAGAGCAGCTCTTTATAAAATGCCCTTCATTAGAAAATGTTGATTGTTGAAAACTCTTCATAGGAATGTATTTTTTTTTATAGGAAGTTTTCTCAGGGGACATTTGGGGCAATGAAAGAGGCATGCCTTCCTAACAGTCTTCTTTAGCATTGGGCTCCACTACTTGGACCCCAGAGTGTGATTTCTGGGGGTATTGTCCATAGGATTAATTCTTCAGGAGGAATGAAACAGCACTGCTGGACAGTACCAAACAGCAGCAGCATTGACTCCATTCTCCTGAATAGCCAATAGTCTAAGCATTAGGCCATTTGTATAAGATGTGAAAGACACAGTTTAAAGTTCCTTCTCTCACTGATTTGGAAAAGAAACTTGAATCTCAGTCCCCAACATGCTGGGCGAATGCTTTAATCGCTAGGCCTCTCAGTCTCTTTCTAGCTCAAGGAATATTTAATTATTTACACAAATTGGAGCAGCTTCTGGAAGAAAAATCAAGAGAGAAACTGACTCTACATTGTTGGTGAGGGTGCTTGTTTAGGATGTAAGAAAGCCAGTTTCAGACTGCTTCACTGGCTTGGGTCATAAAGCAGCTTAAACCTAGCTCTTCTCCATTCCAGGCAAGTTCTGGAAACCCTGAGATATCGGGTATGCTGAGCAGCGATGCAGGGAAAGACTCCCTCCCCTCTCTTTCCCATGCATGGAAACTGAATTCTGAAATGCTAGAAATCATTCTCAGAATTTAACTTTTCTTTTCTGGCCAACCCTCCTCTGACTGACTGGTCCCATCACTTGTCCAGTTGACTCTGGCAGTTTCTTGGCTTATCTCTCACTGAGCTGCTCCAGTGCCCAGTATGATCAATAATGCTTAACAGGCCTCTGTCCAATTCAGAGCTACACTTTGATGGGCTGGGCAGGGAATGGAGAGGAGAGCCAGGATCCCAGCGCTGGAGTGCAAGTAGAGTCTGCTACTCATTCCTCTCATTCCTCCCAGTGCCCTGAGCAAGTGGATTTTTTAAAGTCCTCTCTGTAAACAATATGATGGGATAATTTTATTTCATTTTACAATTTCTTAATAAATAAGCCATTTGGCCACTGAAACTAAACTGACTGCAGTCAGAAATCCTTGCAATCAGAAAGCTTTTCTAATACTCTTCTCTCTAGGTGCCCTTGTTCTTCTAAGATCTTAATGTTCTTCCACTGGAGAATATTAAAACATAATGCAGGTTTTTATGTATTATTACCGTTGCATCTATAAATCACTTACCCATGGTAGCTGTAAATTATATTTTCCATCTTCCATACAGTTGTTGCCACACTGAGTTGGATAATGATGGCTTGACTTACTGCTCTAGTAATGTACTTAAATCTAGGAAATCTGTCACTGAAGGCATTTTAACATGGGCACTATAAACTGTAGCTGAAATTTTAAAGCATCTGCTGTCAAGTTGTGTGTCTTGAAGTCTTGTATCTTATACTTAGTTTTCATAAGGTTTTTGAAGTTTCTGTATTGTTTCTTGGGCAAAGACAAATATATGCAATAAGTTTCATGAGGTCCCTTCCCTTCTGAGCACCCACCATCATAAATTATGCAGAAACTCCAAACATGCAGTACTAGAGCTGACTCTCAAAATCATGCTCTTATGTATTAGGCCTTGCCAGCCTCACACAGAAAAGTAATTGTATACATTCCTATGGAACTGCCATTCCCTACATTAAAGGACAGTGGGTGCGTCTACACGAGACACTGACTGCGCAGTAGCCAAATAATATGTGTGGCTGAATAATATATTAGCACAAACAGTGTTAATATGCTACTGCACAGTGTCATTAAGCTACTGTTCGGTAACATCACTTAAAAGGTGTTTGCTGGCACTACTGTGCATTTATTTTGTACTTGATTATACAAGTACCAAATAAATGCGCAGTAATGTCTCGTGTAGATTTGCCCAATGGCACTTAGACATTAGAAGATGGATAGACTAGCATTTTCCCTTTCTTACTTTCTTTTAATTTTGTTTACAGCACTTCTGTATGCAACCATTTTTGGCAATGTGACAACCATCTTCCAGCAAATGTATGCCAACACAAACAGGTACCACGAAATGCTGAACAGTGTCCGGGATTTCCTTAAGCTCTACCAGGTGCCCAAAGGTCTGAGTGAACGTGTGATGGATTATATTGTTTCCACCTGGTCAATGTCCAAGGGGATAGATACAGAAAAGGTGAGTAAATGTACTTTAGAAGAAGCAAGTGACCTTCTGAAAACTTTCTGAATGTGTCAAGCTGTTTCATTATATTGAAAGGGAGAAACTTACTTGAATCTAGATAAGATAAGGTCCTTCAATCCATACTAAGTAGCAGCTGCTATTTATTTTTATTTCATTTAAAAAAGTAATTCCAGTGATTGTCATATTTTGATATGTCAGCAGTAGCATACTATTATGTTATTTCTTCTGTTGACATTTAATGAGGCAATGTAAAAATAATAAATATAGAGTAAAAATACCTCAGGAAAAAAGATACAGTTCCAGGATGAAATATTAAAAAAACCCAATGCTACCTTACAAAATAAAATTTCCCTAAAACTATAATTAAAAAAAAAATCATTTAGAAAATTATGACAGTTTCCTGAAAAATGGAAATTTGCTTGCAACTATGTGCAAGTACAAAATGTAGGATCTGCTGCATGATGGGAATATATAAGGTTTTGCTTACAACATTGGGGTCAACCTTTTGACAGACATGCCACAAATTAGTTCCATGTCGGTTCCAAGTGTCCCTCTGATTCTCTTTCACGCCTGACCTGTTACTTGGCTTTCTGCTCCCAGCCCTGTGGTCCTGCTTTATCTGCTGCTCTGCTTTCTTCTTCTTTCCCTTTTCTCTCTGCCCAACTTGCTAATTTGTTTCTGCCCTTTCTGCCACCCTGCTGCCTGCCACACACAGAGGATGCTCATGCCACTTGTGTCACATTAGCCACCCTGGCTTACAACATAGCTTTAAAATAGAGAGAGAGTCTCCATTTCTCTTTTGTCAATAGAGAGATGTTTCACTGCATTCCAGGGCAGTCTGTTTGGAAAATTACAACAGTTTTTAGCAGCACGCTAGCAGTGGGGTATTTGTGCTGGGGCCCAGTGGCTGGGAGCTGCTCCTGTGCTGTCTCTGCTTCCCGTAGCCCTCTGCTGCCAGGATGCAGCACTGGTGCAGTTTCCAGTTGGAAGAGAGCTGCCCCAGAGCTGGGTATCTGCAAACTGCATCCACACTCCTGCTGCTTCTGCCCTGTGCCCCTTCCTCTCCCCACCCCTGCCCAGCAGCTGTGGCATGAGCACAGCTTCCAGCCAGTAGGGAGCTATGCTAGGGATGAGTAATTTCCAGCTGTGCCCATGCCACAGCTGGGGGGTAAGGGGATGGAGAGGGGCAGTGGGGAGATGTGGTGGCAGCACAGATGCAGTTTGCAGATACCTGATTGTAGTGCAGCTCTGGCAGCTGGAGAGTGGGGGCTGGGAGACATGGCAGCAGCATGGGGGCAGTTCCCAGATGCCTGCCCCTGACATGGATGTGGGGAAAGCAAAGCCTCTGCCAGTGGTGTGTTGTACAATTTCCTTTTTAAACAGGGGGAACCCAGTATGAGTACAGAAGCTAGATCCTGGGCTTCCCCTATTTAAAAAGGAAACGCATCATATGTAACCCTAAGAATGCCTTTGGAGACAGCATGACGTATTAAATTACACTTGACTTGTCACCTTCTAAAATTACTTTAATAAATGGGAAAAGTCTTCAGTGATTAGGACATCAAAGAGAACACATGATGTAGACAAATTCAGAGCTTAAGACCTGGTATTTATGGCTGAAAAATAAAGCAAATTGAGAAAAAACAAATCAGCCTTCGCATTTTTAACAAGGGCTAACCAATATAAGATTGACAAATGGCTGTACCAGTCCATAAATTCTCAAGTCTCAGCTCCATTGATTTTTGCATTCATATACAAGTTCTAGAATGCCACATAGTGAATAAAACATGATATTGTTTCCACATGCCTGCAGAGCTTCCAGTGCTAGTGTATAATGTCATGGGCTAAGGACAGACATTCAAAAAGCCTGAGCCTGAATTGATTCAATCTTTGCAGGTTAGGTTAACCTGGCTAGGCTGAACTGGTTTGTAACTGCAAAGGCATCCCAGACATGCAGGCACATGCTTGCAGTATCTCCAGCTAGAAGCTGGGGGGCACTAGAACATCCCTCCCATCCGTTCCACAGCACTGAGCTGGGGGGGAGGGACGGATGGGTAGACCCTGGCAGGATGCTTTGATTAACCCAGCAGGGAATTGATAACAGTGTTTATTACCCTGTAACTCAGTGTTTATCACCCCATTACAAAAAAAAAACAGAGGGACATTACCAGCTACCTGTAGAATCAAGAGGCAGAATCAACCTGTTGATTCAGCAGGGAACGTAGCCAGCATGTGGTCTGCTAGCTAATACACAGACACCTCCTCAGCAAGGCAGAGGGGAGTGGGGAATTCCTGCTTAGCATGAAGTGGTAAGGGGGAGAGGGGGAGCAGCCTGCAGTCTGTGCTGGAGCTGCAGCCAGGGAGCAGAGGGGAGGGGCCAGGCCTGCTGTGGAGCAGAGAGCCCTACCCAGCCCAGAGAGCATGCCAGGATACTGGGGGAGTCTGGTTTATCTTAAACCAGCAAGGCGTCGCAGACAGACATTGCATAAACCGGTTTAAGCCAAATCCAGTTACGTCTGATACTACATTCAACCAGGTTTATCTCAAACAAGTTTCAGCCATTTTCAAACTGGTCTATGTGCACTGAACATCTGTTCTGTTACAGGTTTAAACCAGTTTCTGATCACTTAAACCGATGAATGTGTAATGTCTGTCCCTATGCAGCCTGCTACCAGTAAAACAAATATTTAAAGATGAGCTTATTTGCATAATCAATCTTTGTGGTATTTTATACATCACAATATATTGCTTGACTTGGTGCTGACCATGTTATTTGTTTGGGATTGAATCAATAATGAGGAGCAAAGGTAAGTCTGCCAGTTTCACGTATGTCATTCTAATCAAATTTAACAAAAAGTGTTTAGAAAATTCTGAAAGCAAACTGTGACAATCCCCTTCCACATCTCTTTGAGGTGTTAATACTGATATGAAGGTACCATGGTCCCAGTAACTCACAAATAGTTGCCTTGGGCAGTACTATCCTACAGTGGAGTTAATTTGTTTTCTGCAGCCTAATAGCAGTGCATGTGTAGACAGTGATGCTTTACTGTGGAGCTAATTAGTCAGCTCTGCAGTAAAGTGTGTCTGGTAGATGTGCCTGGTGTCTCTGACAGTCATCCAACTGTTTCCTGTTTTACCCCTGCCCATACTGCATGTGAGCTTTGCACTGAATCCATGATTCTTCTTCCTTCCAAAGAGAAATATATTCAAGTAACACTGGAGCTCACTGGAGCACTTCAAGCTGCTCCTTAATTAGGTGAATTAGAGGGAAATGGTGTGAACCCCTTGTACTCAATTAGAATATTTATCTCAAATAATGCATCTCTTGATTTCAACTTCATTAGAGTTTGTATCATCCAGGAACTGTTGTAGCGTTAATTCCAGCTCATGTTGTGCATTTCTGGGATTTTCAGTAGTAATTTTAAATGTGTACAAACACTGGAAAGGCTTTAGTCTCCACCTCAACCCTGTCTGCAGCTTATCTCCCAAAGTAGAGCTGATATTATGCACAATAGGATAACTAAAACAATGGCACCATTTTATGGCCGTAAAAAGACATGATACAGAAACTTGCTGCGATGGAGCACCATAAGAAATGTTATCCACCATAGGTGTAAGTCCACTTCCTATATGACTAAAGGACTGTGTTCATTTCTGCCAGGAGCTTGTACTTCTTTGTGATTAAACGCTATGTGTTAATGCATTTTTTATTATTTAGTTAAAGGAATCTGAGTCTCTGCTTCCCACACATACTCCAAGTAGGTAGAGCACAATGTGTAATTTGTGCAGGCTTTTCATTGAATAGCTTATTAAAAAGTGAAATATATCCACCAAAAACAAGCCTCTGGCTTTAGCTAGCATTCTATGAAGGCTTTCTACATTACTGTGCTGTTAATTTTACTGTTTTAAAAACCTGCAGCATTAACATATTAATTCAATATCCAGCAGAGCATGTTGCTGAGATAAAATATTATTTTCCTTCTGGTATTATAAAATAGACTAAATTAGTATTATGATGCTTTTTGTACTGAAGGTGGAAATCTGTGAGAAGAATGCAGTAGTTCCTAAACCCCGTATAGTAAAATATGTAAATATATAAAGTGGGTGACACTGTGAAGGTGTATAGCCAGTCTAACGACCTACGACTTTTTCACACAAAGTGATTACCTAATTTCCTTTTAGGTTTTACAGATTTGCCCTAAAGATATGAGAGCAGACATCTGTGTGCATCTGAACCGCAAAGTTTTCAAGGAGCACCCTGCATTCCGGCTGGCAAGTGACGGTTGTCTTCGCGCTCTAGCTATGGAATTTCAGACAGTCCATTGTGCCCCAGGGGATCTCATCTACCATGCTGGCGAGAGTGTGGACAGCCTTTGCTTTGTGGTTTCAGGGTCTTTGGAAGTAATCCAAGATGATGAAGTTGTTGCTATTTTGGGTAGGTCTCATTGTTTATAGCCTATTTGTGCCCTCTGTCTATGTGTCTATCTACACAGATAGCATTAGATTAATTCTTCACATTCCTAGAGCACCTTTGATTCAAGGATCTCTGCATGCTTTATAAAGTATAGAGAGGTAGCCAGGTATTAGTGTCTCTGTTTAACAGAGGAAAACAAAGTGACTTGCTTAGGCTTAGGCAACAGCCTGATGTAGAATCACAAGTACATCCTTCTGCTCCATGTATGTCAATGGAAAATAACCCATGTCAACTGCGACTCTTGTCCAGAGCACCCATCAGCAGCAACCCTGCTGTCATTGAAATAATAGTTCATCAATAATTTCAGTGGTAGAGACATGGTTAGACTGATTCTGTGCGCTTTAGAAAATAGTACTAAAATCTTAAAAGCCAGTATAAAAAATCTTCAGTTTCCAGAAATTTTATAATAAAATGAATGTTATTTATCATTTAAATAACAACTAGGGGAGGAGACATGACTTGGAAGAACGTTTGAAGATGCTGCTATGATGCTTCTACCAGATATACTTTGCAATAAACAAACACTATGATAGTTCACAGCTAGTGCTGGATGGGAAATGGTGGTTTAGATTTCAAACATTTCCTGTTTGACACTATGGATGCAATTAACATATTTCAGTTTTTTCCACAAAAATGGGGGAAAGGGCAGGGGAAGAGGGACTGAGAGAGATCTACTTCAAATAGCCAGTAGCTTGGTGATCTGGTCACAAACCTGGGCATGAGAATTCTAGGTGAGTGCCCTAAATATCAAACTATTGGTTATTTTTGGATGGATCTGTTTCTTTTGCTAGAGGTGCACTACTTTGTATAAATAATCAGAGAAAGTGGATGCATCTACATGTTCATAAATGCTCATTAGGCTCCCCTAATGTGCAGTAGTGAAAGTGCACACATTTTTAGTGAGGCTTAATGCGCAGTAGCCTAATTTTACTGCACATTAGTGGATTAGCACAGTTTTTGTGTGATGCTCTAATGCACAGTAAAATAGGTTACTGCACATTAAAGCACATATGTAGATGCACCCAGTGAGTATAGTACAGTAGTTAAGACCTCACTTGGACCATAGATGACTCAAATTCATGTCCTTGGTCCAATGCATATTTAATTATTTAAAGAAAATCGAGCTGTTCCAACAGAAAGACTGGTGGCGATGCCACTCAGAATTGCCAGTGTATATGGCTGAGATACTCACTTGGGATCTGAGAGAGTGGCAATAGCAGACTTGAACCTGGGTGTCTCATATTCCCTATCACTTCCCACATTGCTGCATCTTTTACTGTTCTGGGCTCTCTCTCTCTCTTTTGTGACTTGAAACTCCATACTGAACCTGAGAAATTTTAACAAATTTTTGTTAGAAAAATATAGAAACATTCCTAGCAAGCTGCACTTACAGTCCCTTTTCAAAACAACATTCTGTCTCCAGAGTCAAAACAATTTTAAAAAATAGACATCTTATTTTTAACTAGAAGCATAACATTAGGCTGGAGGCCTTAAATTCGACAAAAGTTCACAGTGGCCTGAACAACATTGTGAAGTAAAGCTTGGAGAAAAGACTCAGCAGATAAATCACAAGGTGGCTAGAACACTAAGAAGGTGGTATTTAGCCCTTGATTCTGTCAGATGTTTCTGTGATAAGGTGCATTCTCATAGTAGCTTAAGTCAGAATCTGTCACTCATACCAGCCTCAAGAAAAGAAAACAACCCTGTAACATTAATCTTTCAGATCAAATATACCCAGCTCTCCAAATTAAAAAAAAAATCTGCTGGGAAAATAAGCTAATATACTGGGTTTTGTTCTTCCCTGCATTTGAGCAGACCTGCTAAGCAGGACAGTTTAATAGGGGTCTCAAGAATCAAGCTGATAATGGTTTATTTACTCATGTGCAAAATGTGTATAAGTGAACCAGGTACAAGGCAAGTGTGTATGTATAATAGTATCATCCTGTAAGATACAGAGCAAACTTTTCTGCTCCTAAGGTCATACCTTCAGACAGCAGATTCCTTTTTGCATGTTGACTGCATTAATTAATATAATAAACGTAAAACAAAGTCTTAGGTTGATGTATCCTATAGGTCACTTTTACCTTAGTATATTCATTGATAGAAGGCAGTAGATCTACTATCCCACTTCACTCCATTAATACAATTGAAAAAATTGAAACAGCCCAACATTTTTTAATATAAACCCATTCCTGCATAGTAGCACCATGATCTACTCTTATTTCATTTTTAATACTTATCTGTAAACTGTTCAGCTTAGATTCCTGAAGTATCAGGGAAGTAAGGAAACCTGAGCCCTCAATATTTTAACAACTGATATTGCCTCAGATTAAGGGCATGCAAATAAGGATGCTTACTCATTTTCAAAATGATTAGAAATACTATATTTACTCAAATTCAACATGAAGTGCCGCTCCCCCCCGCCAAGTCAGCCTAGGGAAATAAAACCCTCATCTTAGATTTACGTACAAAGTGGTGGGTTGGGGATTGGGGCGGGGCGGGGGGGAGGAAGGGCAGATGGGTGCTGTGGCTCTGACACTGACCCTGAGCTAGGGCTCTTCCCCCCCCCAAACTTGCCCTCTGCAGCTTCTTCCCCTCTGCCCCCTCACACCCTTTACTGTCAGGTGCAGCTCGGCTCAGGCTAGATTCCCTCCTGGGCATGGGGTACGTGGAAACTGTCCTCTGTATGGACAGTCGGTATCACCGATGCTGCTGCATGGCTCCTGCCCGGACAGTCAGTAACAGTGACATTGCTGCATGGCCAGCAGAGCCTGCACTTCCACATGTTGTACTCCTGGAGGGAACCAAGCCTGAACAGAATCTGGTAGTCAGGCAGGGGAGGGAGGGAAGCAGCAGAAACTGGGGAGCAGGGGGAAGGGACAGAGATTGAGGTGAGGGGGAGAGGCTGTGTGGAGCTAGGGCTGTGGGGAATGTCAGTGGCAGTGTGGGGCAGGAAGTCTGCAAGGGGAAGAAGTGGGGGGCAGAGTGCAAAGGGGCTACCTGATTTCTCAACCCCTCTCCCTCCAGCCATCTGACCACCCCTGTCTACTGCATTCCCAGCTGTAGCAGTGTGGAAGTGTATGGATTCAAGACAAGCCTCCAGTCATTAGGTTCTGTACCTGGAAAATTATAACACATTTATAAATTTTCCATATATAAATTCCAATTATTGGAGGCCATCTTATAGTCAAGGTCAACTCAGATTTGAGTAAGTATGGTATTCTTTTATATTATTACGGTTCTTATGGGATAATATATAGATTGCCCCCTTGGCATTGGCTTTTCCTCTTTAAATATGACTTGTGGCCAGACCCTGCTCCTACCAGAGTCAATGATAATATAAGAAGGAGCCTGTGTTTTTCCCGTGAATCTAGGAAATAGAGAAGTAGGCAAAGGTGAATTCTATTGGTGGGCATGCCACCACCTGGCTTTAAGGATTGGCAAATCTTCCAGACCAGTGTTTTTCAGATTGCATGCCATGGAGCCCTGGGGTTCCACAATAGGTCACCGGAGGTTCTGCAGAGCGATTGGAGGCCAAGGGGCAGTGCACTGCTACACTGCTATTTCCAGGCCAGGTTGCCTGGCTCCACCTCAGTCTTAGGATAGGGGTAGAGTTTCCAAAGCAGAAAAAGTGATATTAAAGGATGCTGTGACTTTGGGAAGTTTAAAAACCACTCTTCTGTGTAGGTCTCAGCCTGTTGAATGTGAAGCCCTTCATGGGAGCTTCTTCAGGCAAGTGGCTGAAGTAAGCTTCACAGCCACTTGTGTTCCAGTTCCCCTGACTCATTTTGGAATATCCGGTCCTCTGGCCTCGCTCCACTCTTCCCAGGATACCGCTGTGTAGGGTATCCCTCCCCCACACCTCCGAATCCTCGAACAGCCAAGTTTTATGTAGCAGAGAGTTTATCCAACCTGGTTTTATTCCTCAGACTATCTTCTCCTCCAAGAAGGCAAAACATCACCAGTTCCACTTCCATGTAAGACTCCATAAAGCCTGAATAAGTTTCTCTTTTAACCTCTGTGCAAGTTAGTTTCCGGATCCATAAAATGGGTCTGATAATTGCCTACTTTGTACATGTGAAGCTAAACTTGTAAAGTACTTTGAAATTCTCAAGTGGAAGAAGGCACTTCTGAGGGGCAAAGTGTTTCTTACTGCAGGGTAATGCATTTCAAAAAACTGCTTTGCATATAAATTTGATCTTGTTGACCTTTCCCAGTGGGAGTTGAGCAGGAGTGTGTGTGTGTGCATGTATGTATAAGCACCCCCCTATTTATCAAATTTTTAAAATGAAAATTCACTTGCAAGAAGCATGTAAAATTGTTCTATTATATCTGAAATGAAAGGCTGCCTATTTGATCATAACTTGTTTCTTTTCACTGAGGTTATAGCAGTGTGCATCCAGTTAACACTTCAGGAAGAATTTCTAGAAAAAAGGTACTTTAGCCACTGTTTCAAAGAGAGTGGTACTGTGAGAGACCTACTTCTCAATTGCTGTCTTTTGTGACTGAGAAAAATGAGTTATGAGTTGTTTATGGGCTGTTTTGCTGAAGTGGTTCATAGATCAGGTGGTGCAAGTGGATCTTCTGATGGTCTCTTTTGGTCCAACAGTTATTACATGGTTGCATGCTGTTGTAGGGAATTGTACTCAGTGACCAGTGTGTACAATTTCTGTGCTCTGGAGAGAAGAGTACAGCAACAGTGTTGTTTAGATTTTATGCCAAGTCAACCAATACATTGTGCTGTGTGAGTTTTTAAGGTAATTCTAAATTAACATGTGCATTGTAAACTGAATTTCTGATCCTGCTAAGGCTCATAGAAGTATTTAATTTTACACTCTAATTCCATTGAAATCTATTAAGAGTTGAAATCTGCATAGACTTATGCACCTGCATAAGCGTTTTATGGAATTGGAGTCCTATTTTATTGAATGGTCTATGAGACTATTAAGACACTTTAATATTAAATTTTGCTTCAACCATGTCACTCCACTTATTTTCTTAAATGAAGCATACATTGGCAGCAAAAATAGTTAGAGACTAAAATAAAGCCCTCAAAACAATCCTTTATTCCAAATTGCACAACAAAAACTTAATTGCTGCTGCTGGTTTAGGCACAAAATAGACTATGCCACCTGATTTATGTCACAAATTGCAACTAAATGGCAGTTTTGAACATCAAACTTCAAATAACAATATGTAAAATACATGAAATTTATGAAAAATTCTGTAGGATAGTTTCAATTAACAAACCCATTAGAGGACATTTTAATTTCCTCCAAGATCTCCTAGGAACAAAAAAATGACAAATTAACCACATAAATTATTCAAGGTGAATTACTTTTCTTAGCTTTAGCTGTCACTTAATAGAACAAGCTTGGCAATTTGGACTGCAGGCTTGCATCTTCCTTTCAGTGGCAGAATAAATTGTGTATCTAAATTAGTCTGTGCATGAATGCTGTACCACATTATCACAAACTAAGCCAAACTGTCTCTAATCCTCAAAAGATATGAACCCATTCATACTAAACATTTTCAAATACCGGACTTATTTAGTCCCCAAGAATAGTACATTGAAAATGTGCTGCAGACCCCAAGCATTTAGAACATGGTGTACTCCTGCATAAAAATATCATTGTAAATCAAGTCTATTTAATACTCAAAATGACAGGTGTATTCTCAGTTCAAACTCATATCCTCAGAACAAATATATTGACTTGGAGTGATACAAGGACTGGCGTGGAAGAAAATTACATCCAAAGTAGAAGAAAAGAATTGGGCATTTTCAATGGCCATCGAATTAACACTACACTCCATGGTAATTTAAAGGGGATGTAAAGATATATGGAGAGCATTAATCTTTAGATTTTTATTTCTTTGTAATATGTGCAGCAAATGGTGAAACAGTTGGCACGTTTTAGATGAGGGTTTATGACTTATTTTAGTCAAATTCATATAGCACAATAATTATACAAAACAGTTTACAGAAATACAGAGCCAGAAATTGCTTGGGACAGGGAATATATGCAAACTTTAATATTTTTATGGTAGTTGGGGGAGCTAGTGGAAGGGGAGTAACAGGAAAGAAGGCAGCTGTTTAAACTACTGTTTTGTATATTTGAGGTAGTTCTGTGGGCAGGTGAATGCAGTGTACGTATAGATAAAATGGTAGGAAGATAGCCATTGAGCTTTTACAGATAGTGGTGGTATACATTTTTTTAATCTTTAGGTTTCTTTTATCCCATTAATGTATCTCTTTCATGGCAGTGCTACTTTAATGCCAAATTTATTTCTTTGGAGATGTGCATACTATAGTCATCTACTTGAGTAGGGTGCTTGTTAAAATGTCTGAAGACAGAATATAGCCAATCTTATTTTTTGGTTTTCTGCATTTTTTTCAAGGTCTCTGACCAAATATTTTGTTAAACGTTTTATATCTTGCTGTCCTTTAAGCCAGGTGTGAATCTACCATGCCTTCTTTAACTTAGGCGATTATTTCATTAGAGTGTAGCAGGTAAAGGATTGACTGAAGATAAAATTGTTTCCCTGAAGAGTATTAGGTCTGTGCCACGTGTTACACGTAACACATGATTAACCAGTTAATCAGCCTTAAGTTGTAACCTGACCACGTATTAAAGCAGTTCATGGCATCATAAAATGAGGAATAAGCCACAAAGTTATTCCACAAAAATGTGTAATAACTTTGTGGCTGGTTCCTATCACACCATTAATTGAATGTGTATCTAGGTCCCGGCCCCCTTTCTCCCCCGTGACTGGGAGCCCTGTCAGCTAATGTGGTTCCCAGCCATAGGGGCCACCATGCACTCCCACAGCTAGGAGCCCCGTTAGCTGATCTGAGCTCCCAGCTGCCAGAGCTCATAGGTAACCCATGTGGCTGGGAGCCCCATCAACTGAAGGGGCTCCCAGCCATAGTAGTTTGCTACTTATTGCCAGGCTCCCCCTGCCCTTGCAGTAAGGCATGATGGGACCTGATGCTTGACCACACAATTATGTCTCCTGCCATGCACATGTGGTGTGGTAGGAAGTATGAACATGTGGATCACACATGAGATCCCATTGCGCCTTTACTTGCATGTCTGGCAGGAGCCTTAGAGGCAGCACAGTTTGTACACTATTTCCATTGTAAGGTCATGCAATATTTCCTGTTTTTAGTAGCTTTTGATTGTGCCATACGTTTACCAGTCAGTACTGGATATCTGCCTCAGGATGGCTCTTTTCAGTAAAAATTGTTCAGAATATAGTTAGAGAAAAACAATTAGTTTTGGTCGTGTTAAGAAAAAGAAGCCTCTTACACATGCTTGTTTGAAATTTGCCATTAAGCAGGGGGCTGGTTTTAGTATCAAGGATGCATCTTCTGTCATCCTTTGAAAATATGTTGAAATTTAGACAAATTATAAGCCTTTGGGGGTGGAGGGCAGAAATGCAATTTGCACATGCTCAATAGAGAATGGTTAAAGTAAATTTGCTGTCAATTAATCTCAGTTAACACGCCCAGTGAGTGCATTAATTTGTTTTGGTGTTAATTTTTTTGTGTGTGTTAATTGCTGCTGGTGCTGGGGGAAAAGCAGCCCCTCCTCCATGCTGGTGCATGCCTGCCTGTGCTGCTGGGGGAAAAATGGCCCCTCCTCCCTCACTGTTGCTGAGCCACATACACACACATGGCCAGCAAGCAGCCAGGCTGGGAGCAGACTCAGCAGCTAGATGCAGGTAAGTGTATAGGGAGGCAGGGGTTGGAGGGTCAGGGCTTGTGGACTGTCTAGGGTTTGTGTATGCGTGTGAGGGGGGACAGGTGCCACACCGTCACAAATTCCCCTCCCCCCACATACTTGCCCCCCAGCCATGCAAAGTACCTGCATAATTTTGAATTTTTCTGTGCATAATGAGAAGTGTTGCTTGCACATCCCAGCCAGGCATACAGAAAGGAGGAAGGCTCAGGCACGGGTCTCTCAAAATTAACAAATTCACCTGTTTTATAGTGGAGGAAATACTACAGGGGATAAAATGGGAACAGAGTATGATAAAGTGATGTTTATATATATTGACAATGTTGATATTGTGCCATCTTTCCTTTATTGTTAGATAATAGACTGGTTTCTTCAGTGAAAGTGTATATATATGTTATCAGCAGTTACTGAGTAAAGTGTAGATGAAATAAAAGCTCTGTGTTTTGGGATTTTTTTTTAAATTGTATAATAGTTTTTCAGAGTACAGTTTCAAAATTGTCCTGGGTAATTGCAGTGACAAAGAAGGAAAGGAAAGGAACTCTAAGCAAGGGCAGTTTTTTGTCTAATAACAGTGGAATAAAGATAAGTTTGTTTAGCAATATCTAAAGATACATTTATGAAGAATACTATGCATTTTCATAAAAACATTCACAATTATTCATCGGCATTCATAGATGAAACTACTGTCAGTCAGAGTGATCACATGGTTATTGATTTATGAAACGAGCCCTCAGGCAGGGCATCAGAAGTTTAAGGGGAGTTGATTATGGCTTAGACCATTATCTTGTGAGAGTAATGGTAACAGAGAGATTTTCTGTGATAAAGAAGTGAATGCTACAGATGAGCCAAAGATACAAGACAGTGTGTGTGAGGAATCTAGAGAAGGAAATACTTGGTATATAATAAGAACAGGTTTGAGGCTTTGGAATATTGTTGAAGTGTTTAGAGTGGAAAATGAGATGATCAGAGACTGCTGCCAGGAAGCAAGGCCAGAGTTCGGCTATTTTTTCAGATGAAAAAAAAAAAAAGATAGTATTCTTGATCACTTTCTCTAAAGGAAGAACAAGAAGGGATGGCTTGATTAAGATCATAGGAAAGTGATTGAAGATTGACATGCAGCAAGCATTGTAAGCCTTCAGAACAGAAATCAGCCTCATGCTGAAGAATATGATAAAATCAATATAAATGCTAATACAAGCAACAATACCTACATGGCTTGATGGACGAGAGAGAGTAAGGCTGGTATTAATAAACTAAGAACATTTTACAAATGAATTGTTATAACAGGGACAAATTAATGAATATTACAAAGGACAAAAATGGAATTCTTATTTACAAAGAATATAATTTCTAGAAAGACAGTACTTTAATGAGCTCCTTCATGGTAGACTAAAAAGATGAATGAGAAACAGCAGTTTTTTTCAGATAGCTGAACTGTTTGTAGAAGAAAAAGTTTTGAAGAGATTCAAATAGTACTTAGAATGAGAAGACTGTAAGTGGCCTGTACCAACTTCCGATATACTAGTGTAACTGGCTATTGGAAAAGAGACAAGTTATGAAATAAAGGGTAGGTGGAGATTTAGAGGAATGGCAAGAAAAATGGCATTTACAACCACTGAAGATAAAGCTAAATGCAGTATTGTTAGTTGTTGGGAAGATTTTGGACAAATTTACATGGATATCAAAAAGTTAAGACAGTTAAAATATTTGGGAGCTTTAATAACAACAGTTCTGTATGGGAGAGAATTAAGACATGGATGTGGAGAAGGAATGACTATCTTTGTTTGCAGGGAGTTTTTATATCCAAGCTGCTACTGAGGAACACTAAACAATAGATGTATAAGACCCTTTAAAGCTTTATATGTTAAGTGGCTGTGAGATCTGGGTATTTATTAAGAGGAAAGAACTATAATGAAAATAAAATATTTGCTGACCAGTTTTGTAGGTCAGCAAAAGAGAGTGATGCATGGAGAAGATGATGTAACAAAGAACTTAGGGAAGTTTATAATGAATAAAGTATAATAAAATTAGTGAAATTCCAATAACTTAATTGGCCGGGGCATGTAGATACAGTGACAGACTAGCTAAATATCTCTTGGAACACACTTCTTACACAGCTTGACATCAGGGTCAACCAAGGAGAAGATGGAAAGATGATATTTTGGCAAGACCTAAAGAGATCTCAACATGAATTACCAGCAAGGAGAAAAGATGAGCTCGACAGAAAAGGACAGGCAAATGGTGAGAATGGACAAAGGCATTTATGGAGTAAATACGACAGATATCTAGCCTTTACAAAACAGACAGCCTTTGAAGCTGAGAAAAGCCAGGAAAATAGTGGAACCAGTCTTTACTTAAGGCTATATGCTATAAGTTATTTAAAATAATTACTAAATGTAGAGGCTACACTAAATGTAGTAGGGCTATACCTGTCCTTGATATTAAAGAGAGAGGCCAACATTTTTCAGTGTTGGATGCCTAAAATTAGGCACTTGAATTCAAATGCGCTAAATTTTAAAATACCCCCTGTTCCACTGAATCCATTGAGAGTTGTGGGTATTCTACATGTCTTGAAAATCGGACTGTGTTTGTTTAAATGCTTAAATTTTGGAGTTGGCTACTAGAAATGCACTGATATATCAATGCCATATCGGATTGGCACTGATAAAAGGAAAATTAACATTATTGGCTATCGGCCTTTTTTTGGCTGGTGTATCTGATAATGTACCAATAAATATAACATGCTTTCTGGCCAAGGCCTTGGACGCTGTGTGCATGTGCACAGCCCCAGCATACACATGGCTGGGAATGCAGCCAGGCAGCATGAAGAGCAGCGACCTGCAGGTAAGTCTGTGGAGGGGAAGGGGCATGGGGGAGAGAAGGAGCATGGGGGGGACAGATTTGGCCCCCACAGTGAAGGAGGGAGTGGGGCAGGGTCTGGGGGTGCTGCCCAGTCAGGGTGGTGAATGGGACCCAGGCCTGGGGCTGGGAGTGTGGGGGTGGGAGGGAGCAGCTCCCTGCCCCTGCATGCAGCCCTGGGGGAGGCATGGTGGGCATGTGCCCTCCAGATTTGTACATGGGGTGGGGGCAGATGCGGGCTGCTCACTGCAGGCTTGGGGCTCTCTGCCCTGCTGCCTTTGCCCCAGGAGCTGCATGCTGGCCATGTGTCCATGCTTATCTGTCAGCGGTGGCAAGTTGTGCCTCAGCTGCTGGATAGGAAGGGGACATGAGGCTGGTGTGCAGCTCCTGGCAGAGAGCCTCAGGCCTGCAGTGGGCAGCCCTTATCCATCTTCACCCCACTCAGCTGTGGTTAAAAGTGTCCCCATGCTTAAAAATGGTGGCAGCAGTGCTTGAATGAAAGCTCATTCAACAAGCTTTAGTTCAAGCATCTCTGTCATCATTTTTAAGCAGCAGGATGATGATCCCCTGGATGAGCCACCTGCAGCTCCGTTCTGCTCCCTGCCCCAGTCCCAGGGTCCCATTCATTGCCCTGGCTGGGCAGCACCCCTAGGCCCTGCCCCACTCCCTCACTGTGGGGGCCTCAGTCTGCTCCCCCCTCTCCCACGCCCCTTCTCCACAGACTTACTTGCAGAACACTGCTCTCCAAGCTGCCTGACACTATTCTTGTAAATCAGTTATCGGATCAGTATCAGCCAATATGCCTGGAGAATAATTGGCTATCGGTATTGGCCAAGAAAATCTTTATCGGCTCACCCTTATTAGGTACTTAACTACAAGCCCTCATACTTGAGAATTTTGTTGCTAGTTTTCAAAATGAGCCCTCCAGTGTGTTTAGAAAACATGCATTTATTCATATCAGTGGGAGTTTGCTAATGCAAACGAACTGCATTCTTAAATACCCGTTTGTGCATTCAGCCAGGGACGGATCCAGAGAGGGGTGCAGTGGAGTGGATGCACCTCTTTTGATTTGTGCTTCACTCAGCAGCTGTGCTGAGGGACCCTGACTGCCCAGCACAATATTGGACTGAGCTAGAGGGAGAGAGGTGGGAGAGAAGTGAGTTAGTGAAAGGGAAAGGAGGTGAGGGAACCAGGTGGAGAGATTTAGAGAGGATAAGGTAGCCATTCTCAAACCTCAGGGAGCCAGGACTGGGGAGGGGGATACCCTCCCAGCCCTCAGCCTGTAGTGGGGCCAGCACAGTGGCTGCCAGAGGGTGGAAGAAGATAAGCATGCTACTTGCTCCTCCCCAGCGACATGTAAATGCCCTCTTCCACCCTCCAGCAGCCCCTGCATTAGCTTCTCTGAGTGGTGCACTCTGCTGTGGGTGGGCAGGTGGATGTCCAGACATAAAGCTGTGCTTTTCAGCCTGGCTTGTCCGCCTGCTTCTTGCATGCTCCCAGGAATGGTGGGAGGGGCCATGGGGTCAGGTGGCTCTAGACCTGCCATGCGAGTCCCTGGAGGAACAGCTGTGGCAGTTTGCAACCCCTCCACCTTCTCCCCTCTGAGTCGCATGTTCTGTTACCCTCCCTACCTGCCCTTCCAACCTCTTCAATGCTCCCCCTGCCAGCTGGGTGTCCCTGGACTCCATCCATTTTGGCCCCAGAGCTGGAGGTCAGGGCAGATAAATAAGGCCATAAATTGCCCCATTGGTTCCCAGTCCCCAGCAGTGACCTGGAGCCATGTCCAGGTGCTGTACCGGGAAAAAATGTGCATGGGTCCAGGCAGAGCCTGGGGGGAGCAACCTGAAGGGGTTCTACTTATATTACATTTTATGTTATATTATAATATTGTCATTCAGTTAATTAATGCCACACCCATTAATAATGCAATAACTATATTATAATATTCGTACTGTACTTATCATAGTTTTTTAAACGGAGTGGCACTAAATTCTGAAATCTTGTGGAGGGATGCCTTGAGTCGAAAAAGGTTGATTGGAATAGATTAAGTGGGGAGCCTGGAA
Organism: Alligator sinensis; assembly: GCF_000455745.1. Taxonomy (NCBI): domain Eukaryota; kingdom Metazoa; phylum Chordata; order Crocodylia; family Alligatoridae; genus Alligator; species Alligator sinensis. The sequence goes on along the minus strand of NW_005842280.1, from coordinate 1,228,461 downwards.
TGGGGGTCCAGGGCCAGTTCTGCTTCTGGGAAAAATCCGATTTTTCCCTTCCCTCCTTCCATCCATATGGCCAGTATGGCTGCCTGCTACCATAAGGGAGCAAACTGCTGACACCTGTGTCAGCAGGTAATCTGATAAATAAGGTTGAAGTTGGTTCCTGGTTCCCAGTTTCTTATTTGCAGTTCCCAGTTCCTTTTTCAAAGTTTTTCTTTCCAGAATTATAAATATGTTAGCAATAAATGAGACATGGTAAAGAGTTCCATATTTCATCAAAACTGTATTTGCTAATAGAAATGCAATATTATATCACATATTGAGATTACTATATTTACTAGAATATAAGATGACCCCCACCCAATAATTAGATTCTATATATGGAAAACATTATAAATTTGTTATACTTTTCCAGCTACAGAATCTAATTATTGGAGGTTTTCCTTGAATTGTCCTCCTCTCACTGCTAAAACATGGGAAAATAAATCTGGAGAGTCAAGTAGCCCCTTTGCCCTCTGCCCCCTGCCCCCCCTGCAACTTCTTTACCCTGCAGCCCCTTCCCTCCTTCCTTATTGTCAGACCCTGCCCTACCTGAGCACATGGAAGTGAGAAGCAAATTTGAAAACCTTGAAATAAACATACCTGTAGTAACTTGCATATAGGGAAACTACTGCAGCAGGGATGGGCAATTACTTGGGTCCATGGGCCACATACACAGTTTTGGAGAGCTGTTGTGGGCTGGTCAGCACTCTGCCTCTGCAACAGCCCAGAGCCTGTGCAGCCTGTGGCTCCTCCCCACCACCACCACCGGTGTCCAATAACAGCTAAGCTCACAGCCCCGGCCCACCCTGAACCTTCTCCAGACTTGCCCCGGCTAAAACAAACCAGCTCTAGACCAGCCAGGACCTATGCACACAGCCCCAACCCTGGCCCTGGCCTGCCCTGCACCTGCTCCAGACCAGTCTGCCCATGATGAGCAGCGGTGGCGGCCAGGCAACAGAGAAAAGCAGCCACCTCCCTGTCGCCATTGCTGGACCTTTTTTGCTGCAGCTGCCCAGAGCCTGCACCCAGGCTGTCCTGCAGTTCCTCTCTACTGCCAGCACTGAGCCACTGGGCAGCCCAGAGGCAGCGCTGGTGGTGGCAGTGGAAGGGAACTACAGGGTGCCTTGGGCTTGGGCTTGGGCTCTGGGCAGCTACAGCAAGAAGGGCCTGGAAGTGGCAAGGGGGAAGCAGCCACTTTTCCTTCCAGCTTTTGCCTGGCCTCCACCACTGCCACTGTTGCTCATCATGGGTTGGCCATTCCAGAGTGGGTGCAGGGTGAGCTGGGGTCAGGTCTCTGTGTATGGGTCCCAGCTGGTCCAGAGCTGGTCTGCTTTGCTCAGGGCACGTCCAGAGAGAGCACAGGGTGGGCTGGGGATGTGATTCTGAGTCCCTGCCAGTCTCCATGGGGCCTAGGCCAGGGGCAACAGTGGCAGAAGCAAGAAGGGAATCAGTGCTTCCAGGGCTGCCTAGAACTGGAATCCAGCCATGGGGTCACCCCAGGCCTGCTGCGCGCTCGGGGGGAGGGGGGGGTGCGTAGAGGACACACCACCGGCCGGATAGTGCCTGGGCCAGGAGGGACTAAGGGACCTGCCATGGGCCAGGTAAAGTCTCTCCATGGGCTAGATCTGGCTCACGGATTGTATTTTGCCCCCCATAAAGAATCCATGCGCTAATTAACCCTCCACTCATGGCTAGAACTGGGTGTTCTTATTATAAGTCCTGGCATCCTCCAAAAATGTATATGCAGACAAAGGCAACCTGGTCTTTTCCATTTCATGGAAAGTGGGGTTACAATAAGCAGGAATTCTGGATAAACTGTTTAGGGCCCCATTCAATGATGCTTGCCAGACATTTAAGGCTGGTTAAAAAACAGAACTTATTGGAAAATGGGAATGAAAGGTGCAGCTCAGCTGTGGGAGTGAAGAAGTAAAATACATTCACTATAGTGGCTCACTATGACTCAAAATAGAGTGGCTGAATGCAGTGGGCATTACCATATATTGTATTCAGATGGGTTGCACTAGCCTTTGTAGTAGGCTTCCATCAGCACTGCGGCCTTTTTACTAAGATCAAGTATTTTGGGCACCAAGGGGAGGGTATCGGGGCTGTCTCTGGTCCTCTCAGTGCTGGGCCTGGCCTGACCTGGCCTTGTATTGTAGTACCTCCAGGCCCTTTCACTCCTGGAGTACAAGTGCCTGGCTTTTTTAAGGGCCACAAAAAAGGTTCCCATCAGCATGTTTGCCCTATATGGGCCATGTGTTTTTATAGTCATGCTCAGTGTTGGCTGCATTAAATCAACTTTATAGTTGGATTCCATTACTGAGTACATGCCACTTTTGGCAGCTGTTCAATGATAGACAGAAATGAGGTTTCCTTGTATGCAAATTTAAGATGAAGGGCTTTTTCCCCGATGTTGATTGGGGGGAAAAAAGTCAGCTTGTATTCAGGAAAATATGGTAGATCACATCATGAAGATTGTGCTGAATAAAGAGCAAATTTGGGCTGAGATTATAGGGGAAAATCCACCTCAGGTCGCCCCAAACAACACATCTCTGCCAATGGGGACTCTCCTGAAGTAGCCTGGGCAAGCCCTGCCCTACCTGAGGTTCTAGGCCTGTATGTTTTCTGTGCCTGCATGTTTTGTCCATTGCACTGAATTATCTTACTTGAGCTTAAATCGTTCCTCTTTTTTGTATTTCTTATTCCTCTTTGACATGGCCAAGGGTATTAACAATCCAACCTCTTGATCTGTAGAATAAGTGGCTTTAAAATGCTGTATCATTGAGGCCATATTGACAGGTTGAAAGAATCCCTATCAACAGTAATGGAAATTGGGTACCTGCATTTGGTATGGGACTACATAGCTCTGTAAAGACGTTGCCTACATCTCTTCTTAGCTTTCCAACAGAAACCTGTTCTGGTGTCACTTGTCTTTATCATTAGCTGTGATACAGTATGATAGCTTAGTGGGCAAGGATGGAACAATCTGCATTATCAGTGCAAGCTGACTTACAAACAAATGGGATATAAATTGTTTGATTTCCATGAGAATAACAGGAAAATATGAAGTTTCACAAGAGATTGATTAACGCAACCTCACAATTCAGTAAGACAATTTTCTTTCATGTGCTTCCCTCTTATCTATTTCCAGGCAGCTTTGTTCTAACTGTGCCACTGTAAAAGGACTTTGTAGAACCTGTATACTTTTTTGTGAGATGGTAGCATTTCCTGACATGTTTGGAATTGGCAAGGGCTGCAGATGTAGCTTATGAATTCCATTGAAACAGTGTGCGTTATTGTGTAAATTCATATAATTTGAAAGTCATTATTGTAAGCAAGATAATTTTTCCTAAATTATGCAGCCTGTGTGCTTGGACCTGTGATGGAAGGATTCGCTGCAAAATATGAGAGACATATTCCTATAGCTACCTTTCCCAGGTTCAGCTGGTTGGAATGAGCTGTTGGAATCTCAGCAGTGAAGACTTATAGGATTTTTGCTTTATTGCTATGTCCATCAGCTAATCTGCCCACAAACTTCCACCCCCACCTGTGGAACCCAGTTCTGAAGCAGTTGTGTTTTCCTGTAAACCCCAGAAAGGAAGAAAATTTGTAGACTCTCTCAACTGTTGTATTCTTCCCTAGACAGATTTACTTTCACAGAGGGTCTTCACTGTCACATTCCCAAAGTGGCTGTTCAGTTTTGGATTGGTTTTAGGAGACCTGATTAAAAGAAGTTATAATTGACAATGCAAGATGCAGTGTAACATGCATTTGCTGCTTGACCAAGTCACGGTTTAACACTGGGATCCAAGAACTCCAGAGTTATAACTCTGCCTTCTGTCCAGACTCCCTCAATAAACTTGCCCAGTTTCTGTAAACATTCCACCTTCCTTCCATTTCTCACCTGTAAAATGGGGTAATTGTTTTTACATATGATATCTGTCATAGGTATGTTATTGCTGGTGGTTTTTTTGGACCAGGGTAAGAGTGTCTGTCAGAGCTAAGGAAAATATCTTTACTATTAGAACAGTGAGGCAGTGAAATAAGCTGCTCAGGGAAGCTGTGGAATCTCCTTGACTAGTGGTTTTCAAGAAGAGGCTGGCTAAGCATTGGTCAGGAGTGATGTAGGAGCAGCATTCGTAGAGTCATACAGGGGGTTGGGCTAGATGATCCTTGATGTCCGTTCCAGCCCTCTGATTCTATGATAACTCCTCTGCCCTCTGTAGAGTTCACCAGATGGCATTGCTGTTATAATCCATGGGGGAAAAAATTGGGCTTTGTTACTCTAGTTTTCATTTCAGCCAGATGTCCAAATACTATTAAAGAAAAATAGTGTTCATGACCCAGTACACAGGATGATGAAGCAAGCCGCTACAGCATATCACACTTTGACAGTAGAAGAATCACAATTACTTACTATTATTACTTCTACTGCTGCTATTAGAATTGAAGGAAGGGAACATAATGGAAAAAATTGTCATAATTATTCAATATGTAATAGCACAAAATCAGTTTAAGATATTATAATCTGTGGAGTTTGTATTCAGGGGTATTCAGAGTAAGAGTATGTAATTTAGACTTCACTACTTTAATTTATTTACCATCACTAGGGAACAAGCTCCTTTTGTAGGGTGTTGTACAGTTACTTAGGCTATTTAAGAACACAGAGCATGTATAGATGAAACAGGGGCCCTAAATTGAAGTGATGGGTTTTAAAAAACACCGCTTCAATTTAGGGCCGATTAAACTGCTGTGTCGTGCACCCACCCTGCTGACTTACCTGCCTCTCCAGCAGGGTGCGGGGGTTGGTGCTTCCCTCTGCGGCAGTGGCGGCCCCACCAGGCAGCACCTGTCCGCACGCACCCAGCTCGGGCGGTCCTGGGGGGCACTGCAGCTGTGGAGGGAAGCATCGGGCCCCTGCGCAGCTCAGGTAGGCAGGCTTCAGGGGCAGTGTCGGGGAAAGATCAGGCTCGACGCTTTTCTTAGGTGGAGCCTGCTTTTCTGGGCTGCTGCCAGGCTGCTCGGTGCACGAAGCCTGGTGCTTCACTCCATGGCTGTAGGGCAGCAAACTAAAACTCCTCAAAGGAGTTTGTTTGCTGCGCCCCAAGTCATGTAAGGTGCATTTATTCCAGCCGCTGTAGGAAATTCGGTGGCGTAATGCGTAACATGACACTGAGGCATGCAAACATTGACACCATTAAAGCAGTGCAAAAGAATTTAGCTTGTTTTAAAGTGTCGTGCACACACACCCCTCGTTTCGTCTACACACGGCCACAGATGTTAAGGGGAAGACATGTAGCTTACTTGTCTTCAGAAGTTTTTGTTATTTAGAAAGTTATATCCTTAAGGAGATTAGCATCTCTCTTAAAATATGGTACGTCCACAGAGAGAGATTTCCATATCAGAAGGACATTATATGCTCCATTTGCTTTGGGTGGAG
>NW_005842280.1:1219287-1222954 GCF_000455745.1 Alligator sinensis | reverse complement strand
TGCTGATTTAATTTTATCTAATTGCAGTGTGAAAGGATACAAACAGAATTGTTCTTTATAATGTTCTTTTGAAATTGCTTTAGTTTAGTCATTTAGCCATAAGCACATTATTCAGCTGTAGGCACTATGGGGTAAATTCTGATTCCAGTGGGCCAGATTCACCCCATGCTACAATGAAGTACAACTTGAAGGGGCAGCTGTACTGAAGAAATGACTTACCCTGCAGAAGGACACATGCCAGATAGAGCAGTCTTTCCCAAGACAATCCCTGTGATCCAACTGGAGTTTCAACATGAGTTTCTCCCTTCTTCAATGACACATCTTACAATATCACATGGAAACTGCACCTTTAGCCTGACTTCACTTCCTGGCCAGCCCTACTCATTTGAAATGCTGTACAGGTTGATTCTATTCTTGCTGATGAAGCAGTGCTGCCCTATCCCACCAGCTGAGTTTCCCACCAGGAGTGTGGTGCTTCACTGTCAACAGCTAAATATGGAACAGTGACTACACTTAAGTTGGAATTTTTTGCTGACAAAGCTTTGTAAGTTAAAGATTTGAAAACATTAACTGTCCAATTGACATAGGTATGCCAGCATAAACCCTAATGTGTGCAAAGTTGCTTATTCCATTCAGATTTAAGACATTTGCCAAAGATCTCTCATGGCGGTATAAGCTGCTTTTGTCTTGGAAGGCCAGGAGGTGGGGGTTCAACCTAGTTTCGTGGTAGTTTGGGGTCAGAAGGGACCTAAATAGATCATCTAGTCTAACTCCCTATATATCTATATTAGTGGTTCGCAGCCTTTTTAGATTCAAGGCACCCCGGATAGACACGAGACACCCTTTGGATAATGCCATCTCTTAGTTTTCACTCTTTAACTATAGATACTTTTGACTATAAAAATAATAGAGCAGTCTTTCTGTTGCAAATAACTGAGAAAGACCACAGCTATAGATTTCTATTAAAAATCTCTGGGCTTATTTTATGAATCATGTTTGTAAACAGTGCTAATGTTGTGTGGCACCTCATGGCACCCTTGAGAGGATCTCAAGGCAGTCACTGTGCCACAGCACCATGGCTGAGAATCACTGATCTAGATGCACAAACCTTTGTCAGCGTATGTAATGCTTTACTTTAGTTTACATGGGGGAAAGCTGTGAACACATCCAGAGTTGACTAAAATACGCTCGTAACAACAAAAACAAGCAGTCTTTTGATTAAACTTTTGGATAATATTTGACACCTTTTTCAAAACAGCAGGGAAGTATTCATATTAAAAGTGCTTGGGGAGCCTGTCATTTTTAAAAGTGCTATCTCACATCTCTACTTTATTCTCTCTCTGTTTGTGCTTTTGCTTCCTCCAAGGCTGGTGTTCTTGAATTAAAAATATTAAGCTGGTGTTGTCTTACTATCAAGAAATTGTGTGCGCTGAATTCCAGGATGTTAACAGGTTTGCTTTCACTTCCTAAAATAGTAATTAATTACAGCCATTCTATAAAGATAGCACTTTGTAGCTTGAAGAATGATTCACTTTGGAAAGTAGAATGGCTAATTAAAACCCGGCTTCATTTCTTGGTGCTAGTATTGATCTTCATTTTCTGCAAGTGGGACTATTCAGAAAAGCAGGCACTTTCAATACTCCCTGCTTGCAGAATGCCAGTCTTGAAATGGGGAAGTCAGACTAACCTGTGGCTTCTATAAACATATGTTCAGTGAACTTAATTGAAGGAAAGATTTGAAGAGTCTGATATACTGAAGCTACATGTGGGGTGCATCAGAGAAAAGAGTTCAATGTAAAATATAATTTATGTTTTAAAAAGGCACCTCAATGAGGTTAGAGTGGGAAAAATGGGGAAGAGGGGCTCATGATTTCTTCGGCTTTCTCCACTTCTGATCAACCTCAGTGGGAATGGAAATGGGTCACATACCAGTGGGTTTTGTTTTTCTAATGAAGTAGCAGCTAAACAGAGCAGCCATTTCTTGAAAAACATGCAAAATATCTAGAAATTGTACTGTGCATCAGTAGCAGGAACCTCTGTGGCTAAGTACAGATGTTCAGGGAATTTAGAGAGGTTAGATTGCATAAAAAATGGCCACCCGATCTACCTTTGTTTGTCCAGGTATGATTAACCTAGTTGGGGACTGAGATCCCTAGCTAGGTCTTTCTAAGTGTGGACTGTACATAAGTTCAGGAAGTTTAGATCGGTCTATAGATGGCCAACTCTATCTAAGTTAACTATAACACAGAGGTAGTCTAATTTAGATTGGGTCCAGCAAGGCTGATTTAACTGAACTTCTGTATAGTTCCCAGTGCAGCTCTGGCGCTGGGAAAACGCAGTTGCTGGCTTCAGTCCTGGGATTGCACTTTTCCTACCCCTCCCCCTCCCACCCTGGAACCAGGCTATCTTTAGCCCCTGCCAGCCCCTCTCCCCTCCCCCAGATGGCCAGCTGTCCCCATGGACAAGCCAGCCCCTTCTCCCCCTCTCCCACCAAATCCACCATACCATAAGCTGCTTCCAGTGCCAGAAGTCTATCTAAGTAAGCCAGGATGGAGAGTAGGTTCACTGGGGAGGGGTTATTCATCTGGGGATGGGGGGCTTTAGGGGGCTAAAATTAACCTCTGGGGAAGGGGGGGGGAAGAGAGACTTCCCATCCCTCTTACAGACCCCACTAGTCCGTCCCCCCCATCCCATCAAACCTTCCCAGACCCCACCAGCCCCCTACAGATCCTGTTTGTTTGCCCTCCCTGATCCTGCCAAAACCTCCTAGTCCCCACCAACCCCCCCGCCCCCACATAGACTCCCTCTATCCCCAATCCCCTCAATTCCCCCACAGATCCCACTTGCCCCCAAATACCCTTGCAGACCCTGCTTGACCTCCAGATCCCCTAACTCCCCTGCGGACCCTGCTTGCCCCCCTGATGCTCCCAAGTCTTCCTGCTAACTCCCCCCCGCCCCACCAATGTAGCTTAGATCAGGTGGCCATTTTTAACTCAATCTAACCTACCTCCAGCCTCTCTAAATGTCTGTAGACTACCCTAAGTTGGTTTGAAGGTTTGTATGGACAACAGCTATTTTGTCTGCCATTCCTGGTAGAGCATGAAATGTAGAATTTATTTGACCCAAAAGTTCCCCCCTCTTCATGAAGTTTAAAGTTAGAGCTGTAACCAACTGACAAATCACTCTTTGAAAAACCTGGAGAAAAAGAAAGAGACCTATCGTAAACTCATGCCAGGTTCATGAATGTTATCTAATTCTTTGAATTTGAGCTTAAATTTTAACAGCTGAAATCAGTTAAGTTCTATAAGGTTTTTCATTTCATAAGATATTTATGCAACTCTCTCTAAAATACTACTGTTCCTGTGGGTATGTTGAGGCATCAGGCTATTTATAGAAAAATCAAATGAACTTGCAGGAGTGCACTGATAGAGATTTTTTGGGCCAATACCAATGGCCGGTTTTTACCTAGCCATTTCGGATGATACCAATCTGATTGCCGATATGTAGCTGGCATCTTGGAGAGCAGCATCTGGCTGGTAAGTCCATTGTGGGGAAAGGGTCAAGGGGGGAGGGAAGAGGCGTGGGGGAGGGGCAGATGAAGGCCCGTGCAGTGAGGGAGGGAGTGGGGCTGGGGCAGGGGCAGGTGTTGCGCAGCTGGGGCAAGGCA
>NW_005842280.1:1209557-1219256 GCF_000455745.1 Alligator sinensis | reverse complement strand
GGTGGAGCTGTGCGCCCCTCTTCCGGGGGGTGTGGCCCCTGCCACTGCACACACCCCAGGATGGCATGGGGGGGTGTGTGCCCCCAGATCTGCACATGGGGTCAGGGTAGGCTACTGCAATGGGCTGGGGCCATGGTGGTGCCAAGCTCTTCCTGGCAGGAGGGTGGGGCTGTGCTTGGGGCGGGCAGCAGCAGCGGCAGCTCTAGGAGCGGGGATACAGGGGGGGCTGTACCCACCCCAAAATTTGCTGTAGCCCCCCTCCCAGTGCTGCAGCCACCTGCCCCGAGCTCAGTCCAACCCAGCTCCCCTGCCAGAAAGAGCCTGGCACTGCCCCCTTGCCCTGTGAGCAGGGCTGGGGGCACACACTCCCCATGACCTCCCGGGGTGCGTGCAGCAGTGGGAGCCGCCACTCTCTCCCCATGCCCCTCCGGACAAGCTGCTCACAGCTCCATACCCTGCCCCACTCCCTCCCATACCCTGCCCCACTCCCTCCCTCGCTGTGGGGACCCTCCCACGCCTCTTCTCTCCCAATAGACATACCAGCTGAGCCCAGCTGCTCTCCACGCTGCTGGACTGCACTCCTGGCCGCCTGCATGCTGTGCTGCAGCTGCACACATGCACGTGGCATTTATCGGCAATATTATCAGTCACATCAGGCAAAAAAAGCCAGTTGCCGATACCGTAAATTTTCCTTATATCAGTGCCAATTTGATATGGGACCAATGTATTGGTGCACCTCTAGTTAAAAGACCATTTTTTTCCAAAGAAAATCAAATTATAACTTTTGTCTAGTTCTGTTTCCAAATCAATGTATTTATCTTCAAGGAGATGGTAAAAATATCAGATAAATATATCAAACATTAGTAAAACAGCCATCAATTCTTTGTGAATTTTTGAGCACTTTAAAATAATGATACTTCTACAAGTTTCAAAAGGAAGTTTTTCAATATTTTCATTTTTTATTGTTTTTTAATTTGTTTATATAAAATTTTAATGATTTTTTGGCGGGAGGGTCAATTTTTGTGTGTCTGTTTACATTTTTTCCTTTTTTCTCCTCATTTTCATGTACCCCCCCTTCTTTTTTTCCTTTTTAACTGTTTTATTTTCTCTATTTTGCCAGTGTGAACAAAAAGATTAAAAAATCTAGGAAGGAAAAAAGGAAACGTTAAAAAAAAATCCCTTGAAAAGATATAAAATGTATTTTTTTTAAATGGCATTGGAGGGTGGGAATGAAATACAAACAATTTTAATATGAAAACGTTCATATTAAAGTTCATTGCTTGAGGGGAAATAACCATATTCTAGTTTATATCATTGTTTAAATCTTAAGTAACTACATTGTCTTTGATAGTGTCACTGTGGATTTGCATCAGTTTAATGGACATAAAAATTCAGGTCATAATGTTTAACCCTCTTCATGTGTGATATTTTTTAAATGCCATCAGAGGAATCATACACTCTGGCATTGTTTTGTAGACAAAACTGTTCATATTACCATCCTAGCTTTTTGGAGAAGCGGGTTTTTATCTGTGGTTTTGATCAATTCAGTATTGCAGGACTAATTTCCAGCAGTGCTGGGTACCACTAATGCTGGAAGTCTGTATCTGAAAATCCGCATACGGACAAAGACATTTGGGTACTTGTATGCCATATTGTGTATTTTCCTACCAGCTGTTACAAAAAGGCATGCTTGAATCTTATTCTGATAAACCTTCCAGCTGAGGCCATTATCCAAAGCCTACTGACGTCAGTGGAAAGTTTCCCAGTGTGTTTGCAGTATGAGTCTGCAGTATGTTTTGGTTTAAAAAAAATTAAATATCACCACAGCTCATCTAGCTGCTGAGCAAGATTTGCAGTCACTGAACTTTGTTTGGCCAAATGCAGTTAGTTCTACAATTCCAATTGTGGGTCTGCAGCTGTTTGTACCAGTCATTCCACGCTCTTACAGATTTGCTTCTGATTTCTTCATACAATTACATCTTGCGTACGCTCAAGTTTTGCCACTGCAACTACATCAGAATAATTGAAGTGACATTGCCCTCCAGCATAGAAACAGTTGTTTTATTACACACGTGCTTGTTCTGGTAAAGCAAAGTCATGCTGGCTGAACTGATGTAACTATGTGCGTGGCTCTTACTGGCATAGGTATGTTGACAACAAAAATCATACCTCTCTCGTAGTATAGCTATGTTGGTAAGAACTTTTAAAGGTACCACAGACTGTATGGATATAAGGCCTGACCCTGTGCATGATCCCTCCTAGTGGGATTATTGAGGTGAGAAATTAAGACTCAACAATAAAATATTAACATTCAGAGGTGAAGTTTAATTACAAGCCTTAATGCAGCTATGTATTTATGTTGGTAACTATTAAAGGAAACAACATATGGACAAAGTCTGTAGCTCCTTATGGGCAAACTTGCAGTGAAATTTGTTCTTTTTCTCACCATGAGGTAAGTGATGGCACATATGAGAACTCTTTCTTAGAGTTAGAAATAAATACAGGAATTATAATAGAAACCTCTATAACAGAAACCTGCAATATTATGGTTTGTTATGTTGGGCCACTGCTGTTCAGCCAGTGCTATAGAAAAATTGTATACAATTTTCTCAGTCTTCCTTCCATAGAGGAAAGCTATCTAAAGAAACAGACTATGTTGTGTGATACCAAATCTACAATTCATACAGAAAATATTGTATTTTCTATGTTAAAGTGGTATAAAAAGCAAATTAAATTAACCTCTTGAGAGGTTACTTGTCAGGGTCTCTGATCATCAGGCCTGGCTGGCCGTGCACTTGAGCTTGCTTTCACACCTGCCCCTGATCCATGGTTAACAGGACTGCCTCAGTTCTCTGGAGCTGGATTGGCTGCTGAAAGCATCACTTTTAATGCCTTTATAGGCCAACCTGCAGCCTCAGGCTGCAGGCATGCCTTGACAGTCTCAGTCTGTTTTGGCAAGCCTCATGTTCACTGCTCCTTCTGATTGTCTTGGTTCCTGACTCAGCTTTGGCTCTCCTTGGCACCCGCTCTCTGACCCCTGGTCTCTGAGCTCGTCTTGCTTCTTGGTTATGTCTCAGATTTTGCCTGAAACTTGGACCCCAGGTTCTTGGCCCTCCAACCTAGACCCTGGCCTGATGCTCTGGTAATGTGTGCTCATGCCTTGGTGACCCCCTGGTTGCTCCTAGGGGCCTATCCACAGACCCAGCCACCTATGTTCTGGCCAAATCCATACATTACTAGCATATGCACTGTAATACAGTTATACAAATAAAACTTAATTGATAGTTTTTAAGTATATGGTTTGGTTTATAATGCATGTATACAGCCTGCATACAATTTAAATTTATGTAGCATCTTTCGTCTTGAAAGGTGGCAAAGTATTATATAATGATGGGCCAAAACCTTCAGCACTTTATCACTTGAAAAGTTGTCAGTGAGACTTGTTTCCTCTTACCACTCCAAGTGCAGTCAGTTGATCATGAAAGGAAATGCGCACATGAAAAGAAGGCTATATAAGCAAACCTTAGGAGTGCATAGAGCTGTTGTAAAAAGGTTAGAGCTAACACTATTAACAAAATGGAATAAAAATAAGCAGTTAGGAATACAAATATGTAAATCACTTTCTTGTAATTGTACTAAAGCCAACAGTTTTGGAAATGAAAACAAATAGTGTAAATATTTGAAACTGCAGGATGAATACAATTAATTTAATTGAAGTTTGGCCAGACAGGTAGGGCTACAATCCTGAATCTTTTGCATAGGACCAGGATCTGCTATGCCCATAAGAGGCCAGCATCTCATTTTTTATTGCGACCTCCTCCAAAGACATCTCTAACAACTACATTCCATTCATCCACTGCTGGCCATGTGCTGGATATTGATTTGGTGCAGATTCAAGAAGCATACAAGCTGCTCAGTCAACAATGCCACATTTTGTAACACTCTGGGCTTACCCAAGCTCTCCAGCTAGAATAGCAGTTAAGCACACAAGTGAATTTAAGCACATGGGTTAGGTGATTTGGCTCCAGTGGTATATAGAAATAAGTATTTAACTACATGCATAGTTAATATTATGAATATATTTCTCAGGATCCGGATACAAGTGTTGATCTGGCTTGATCATGCGTATCTATGAGATCTGACAAAGATGGACACTGTTGGTACGTTCTGAGTCACTTTGAGCCAAGTTCAGAGAGGAAAAGACTGTCACTATACCATATGTGTGTATCCATTTCTGTTTCATCTACCCAGACAGAGTGTACTTCTTTTGTTATATCTTGTGACTCCACAGCAAGGAGATTAGACTAGCCCAGCAAAGAGAGTGCCAAACAGCTTATATGGTTGGTAGCTATTGTTCTTAATAGGAACAAAAATTGAAAGCAAACCTAAAAAATTGAAAGCCTAAGGAAGCATACAGTATAGCAACATTTAAAGAATTAGTATCATATATAGTGGCTAATGCACAATACATCACTGTTGTTTAAAGATTTGGAATACTCAGCTCACAATGTGTGCTCATTCTGAAAATGGAAAACTAGCTACCAGTCTTTATGTGCATGCATGCTCACAGCTCATCTGTCTGGATGCTGGTCTTATTTATATGAAAAATAAAATTATAAAGGTATCCCTCTCTCTTGAGAGGGATGCGGGGTAGCATAAGCTTGAGACATGTTATCTACTGCTTCCTCTAATATTCCATTTTCTCTGACATGCCCTTTAATGTAGTTGTAAAGATATTTCACCATGCCTATTGCCTGGGAATTAGACCTGGAACAGAACTCTCAATCCAGTCAATTACCAGATACTTGTGTCATTAACTTAAAAAATAAGTTATGCTTAAAAATAAGATTTCTCCTTGTCCTTTTTTACTGAAGTAAGATGCACATTGAGATAAAAGCCACCTTGCCTTGGTAGGCAGCCCAGTAAGATAATACAGCTTTTGTTTTCCTGAGTACTAAAACAAGTCAAAGCCCTTTTTCATTCAGACAAAATGTGAATAAAATGAAAGTTTATTTTAGTATGCAGTTTTGTGAGAGCTGTGAGTTAAAGGGAAATTGTTTGTATGTCTGTCATCTCTATGAATCTTTTGTTGTGTTTTTACAGTTCTGTAAGTTGTAATAGAGTGAAACAGAGGTCATAGACTGCCATGAGCATTCTTTTTTATAGTATGAACATAAAGAATAGTTCATAAAGAAAAAAACCCCTTGAGTTTTTAAAGAAATTGAATCCTTTTGCTTAAAATTCAGTATTCACATTTCCTTCAGGGTCTCAGCAGTTCAAAATAATGGACTGGTACACATAGGCGATCAGTAAATTTCACTATACAGGCAGTCTTCGACTTGCAACATTTTGAGTTACATTTTGCACTTACAACGTTTATAAATTGACACCGTTTCAACTTTATGATGTCAGTTTCAACTTGCAACGCTTGATCCGATGCAACAAGTTCGCTGTGTCACTCATCTCCCTTGAGAACATCTGTCCAAACTTCCTTGGACACTTTCTTTAAGAAAGCAGACAAGATTCAGAAAACCATTCAGCCAAGACTCCTGAGAAGACTCCAGCCAAGATCCCTTCAAAAAGTCCAACCAAGAGCCCTTCAAAAAGTCCAGCAAAGTCACTTCAAAGAAGTCCTTCCAAATCAATATGATTGCTATTTACAATATAAACACATTAATGTAGCTATATTACTCATCTATAATTGATTGAGTACAAAATTCTGGGGTATTTTTGGTGAAAATAGGGTATCAGGCCTTGGTTCAGGAACCAATCCCACATTTGTAACATTGTTTGTTATGAGAAAATTGGTTCAGAGTTGCAATATTTTGATTTAAGACACAATTTTCAAGAACCAATTGTGTCGTAAGTCCGAGGACTGCCTGTACTGTTGACACAGCTGAAAAATACAGTACTTCTGTATTTCGTTTTTGCCAGTACCAAAATTTGGAAAGACTTAAGCTGAAAATTAAGTTTTGGAGATTCAGTTGTTTTTAAAAAGACTGGACAATTATTTGGAATTAAATTTAAAAAACCTGCAATTTCATATTTTGTTACCTTATTTGAGCTTTTTGGATTAGTCCTAGTTAAAAACCTGGGATTGCTTTTTAAATTGAAACATTAGCATCATCTTGTATGAAGGTATTTGAGTAACTCATGCTCATCATCATCAGCAATCCCTTGCGATCAAAGATGCTTGTCTTCCATTTTTGTCTTGTCTGTGGGTCAGAAGGTGGCTGAGGCCTATTGGGGATCAACAGACTCTGTTGCAACTACCTCTGTTGACCAGCTACCTCAGTATGCATAGTTTCAATTCAATATCCATGAACACTTGGAGTTTAAACATGTAAAATGTCAGAATGTGCATACTTGGGTTCAAAAGCTGCCATTCTACAACAATGTATGAAATATGGAATGACTCTTAGTAAAAAGCCTACAAAGCCAGTAGGCATCCCTGGCTGAAGAATTGCTGCCATCATTTGCTCCCCTCTGCAGTCGGGCTAGGGCTCAGCACAGACTCCATCTTGAATGGAGGGAGAAGAATCTCATCAGCCTACAGGCCCTACAAAGCACACAGGCATTGCTGAAAGGTCCCCTTTGGTGTTGCCCTTTGGCAGTTACTGATGTGGGGACTAAGGGTCTGTCTTTTACTATTTTGTTAAGGTTCTTCTGAATTTAATGTTGTGCTTCTTGGGTGAAGGGAAGGAGTTAGATGTGTGTGGGGGAGGTTTTGTGGTGTAGCCACAGCTCCTCTGTAGAAGAGGGGGTCTGGGTTTGGAAAAGACATCTGTTGGGGAGGAAGGAATTTCCCCTGGGTATGATACAGAGGAGTATGTGTAGATGGGCAAGGAGTAGGGGAAGTAGGAAGAGGGTTCTCATATCTGAATGCAAATGTTATTTGGGAAGTGTGGTTTGGATTAGTTGGAGAGTCTGCTTGTCTGGGGTATTAGGTAGGGTAATGGTGGTTGGGGGAAGGGGAGGTTGGAGGGCTCAAGTTTTGGGGTGTTGCTTGGGGATTCCTATCTGTGGGATGTTTGTGTGGATTTATTGTAAGCTTCTCTGAGCCTGTTGGATAGGATGGGAAATAAATAAATACAATTGCTGCTGATTATACAGTAGTTATCGTTGCTTGATAACTATGTGAATATAGAATTCCATCTGTATTAAACATAATGGTTTGTGACTACAGTACATTACAAGGTGCTTGGGTAGCTATGGAAAGGGACATGAAACTATACCACAATATAGGTTTCAGTGGCAGTAGTTGGAAGAAGCCATCACTACTGAAGTCAGAGATAAAACTCATATCAGTTTAAATGGGAGCAGTATCTTGCCCCTTTGTACCAATGGAAACAAAACTGAAAGAGTGACAACTAAACTTCAGTCCCTTTTCCACTGGGGGATTGTAGCTGAACATTTTTTTTCAAAGGTCTAATGGAGGAGAGGGACCAAATATAGGAACATTGGCTCATGCAAAACAGTATATACCAGCTCTGTAATTCAAGTGGCGATTTTCCTTATTGTTACTGGTGTAGTCTGGGTTTACAAAGTCTTAGGAAAAGCCTACAACAGCCCATCACCTTCCTATCCCATCCCTGTCAACTGGGTTTTATTGGAGGAGAGACCAAATGAGTTTCAGTGGATAGATGTCAACTTATGCACCTGTTTGGTGGGACAGGTACTATTTCCATCCCCTCCCTCCTGCAAATCCTATTTCTAGGAAATTGTCATTTGGCTTCAATGCCATTTTAAGCCTGACAGATTTCATTGCCTTCAGTCACTGTTTCCCAGACTTTTGACATCTGTGGCACACTTTTTTTCTTTGAATTAAAGTTGGGGCACACATCACTCTTACTGCCAGAAAGGTATTTGAATCATAGAAATTAAGGGCTGGAAGAAACCTTGAAAGATCAAGTCCAAACCCCCTTCTTTGGGCAGGAATACTGCTGAAATCATAAGTGGTGGGGAAAAATATTTGGAGGGGCTGAGCCTGCCTGACCCGTACCCCTCCCTTCCACAGGGCTGTTGCGGAGCTGGCGCACACTGCTGTTATACGCAGAGACAGAGGAGTGGCTGCATGCCAAGCGGTGCTGTGGTACTGTTGCTGTTGCTGGCCGCCCTGAAAAGTTTGGGGGGCCTAAGCCCCATTAGCCCCAGCCTTCCACTGCCAATGACTGAGATCAAATGATCCCAGCAAGGTGTTTGTCCAGTCTCTTCTTGAACACTTCCAAGGTTGGGGACTACACCATCTCCTTGGGAAGTCTGTTCCACATTCTGGTCACCCTTACCATAAAGAGGTTTTTCCTTACATCCAACCTGAAACCATCCTCTAACAATTTATGGCCATTGCTCCTTGTCCTCCCCTGGGGTGGTCTAGTGAAAAGCTTTTCTTCCAGCTCCTGATATTCATCCCATACATGCTTATAGATGGCCACCAACTCCCCCCTCAGTTTTCTCTTCCCCAGATCCCTTAATCTTTCCTCATAAGGTTTGTCCTCCAGGCCACTAATCATTCTTGTGGTTCTTCTCTGGACCCTTTCAAGATTCTCCATGTCTTTTTTTGAATTGTTGCACCCAGAACTGGGCATTTTTTTTTCAGAACATAAAATGTATACCATTCCCCAGCCAGAGAAAGTCATACCAGTACTGGGCTGTGCTGTTAAAAAAATGACACCAAATACATCTTTCTTTAAACAAAGGATTAGTCTCTCTGCCAGTAGTTCTCAACATTCTTTTTTAACCTCAAGGCTCATCTATAAATTTCCTGAATTTCACAGCCTCTTGGTTGAAAACCACTGAGATAGATCTAAATGCAGAAAAGATATTGGGGTGGGCCTTGAGGCTAAAAAAATTGAGAATCACTGATGTAGCTGCTGCCATTTCAGGGTGCCTGGGGCAGGACTTCACCCTTCGGTGCCCTGCTCCTTCATCTCTCTGCCCCCTGCAGACCTCTGGTCTGCACCCCTGGGAGCAAGGGCAGCCCCTACTACTGAGGCTGCTTCTGCAGGGTTTCGCACACTGATGACCACCCCCATGGCCCATCCTGCCACTCTCAGGAGTGTGGGAAGAGTGGAGCAGACAAGCTGGATTGCAAGGCATGGATCTGTCTGTGCATCTACCCACCTGCTTGCAACATGTGCTGCTGAGAGCATTGCAGGGTGCGGGGCAGGATGAGGACTTTTTGCACCTCTGGGGTTGGAGAAAAATAGGGAATGCAGCAAACAGCAATGGCAGTCTCCAGAGGAGCATCTGTAGACAGAGGCAACCTGAGCAGGGTGCGGGGCCTGGGGCATAGTTTCATAGTAGCTAGGGTCAGGAGGGACCTGAACAGATCATCAAGCCTGAACCCCTGCCACAGGCAGGAATGAATGCTGGGTTCACAAGACCCCAGACAGGTGACTGTCCAACCTCCTCCTGAATTTGCCCAAGGTAGGGGCGAGGACCACTTCCCTGAGAAGTTGGTTCCAGATTTTGCCCACCCTAAATGTAAAATATTGCCTTCTGATCTCTAACATAAACCTATTCTCCATCAGCTTATGACCATTGTTCCTGGTCACCCCAGGTGGTGCTGGGGAGAAAAGGGCTCTGCCTATTTGCTGTTGATCTCCCCTGATGAGCTTGTAGGCAGCCACCAGGTTCCCCCTCAGCCTCCTCTTGCTGAGGCTGAACAGGTTCAGGTCCCTCAGTCTCTCCTCATAGGGC
>NW_005842280.1:1172024-1207670 GCF_000455745.1 Alligator sinensis | reverse complement strand
CCTGGCTGTCTGCTCCTCCCAGAAAATGTCTGGGTAGTTTAGGTCACCCATGACAATAACAGCCCTTGACCTAACTGCCTCCATAAGCTGACTGGAGAAGTCCTGGTCTAGCTCTTCCCCCTGTTTGGGTGATCTGTAGTAGACACCCACTGTAAAGTCCCTTTCGCCATGCCCCCCTTGTAGTTTGACCCATAGTGTCTCTGCCCAACCCTCCTCTAAACCGAAGCTAATCTTTGATGATGTGAGGTGGTCTTTGACATAGAGCG
Organism: Alligator sinensis; assembly: GCF_000455745.1. NCBI lineage: Eukaryota > Metazoa > Chordata > Crocodylia > Alligatoridae > Alligator > Alligator sinensis. The sequence goes on along the minus strand of NW_005842280.1, from coordinate 1,207,404 downwards.
CACCCCACCCCCCCACCTTTCCTCTCTGTCCTGTCTATTCTATATAGGGTGTATCCCTGAATGCCCACCGCCCAGTTGTAGGTAGGGTCCCACCAGGTTTCTGTGAGCCCTACTAAGTCTGGGTTCTTACTCACAATCATGAGGCACGGTTCCTCCTGCTTACCCCCCATACTACGAGCATTAGTGTAGAGGCACCTGAGGCCTCCTGAGGGTGCACGTGCCTCCCTCCCAATCCCAGGACAGTTGTGGCCCCCTGCTCCCTGGATGTTGATGCTTACCTGGGCTTCCCTTCCTTTTGTCACCCTGCATGCTGGTGAAGCATCCTCTCCACTCAAAGTGGCCCCTTCCCTTGGCGAAGCTAGTTTAAAGCCCGCCATATGAAATCAGCCAGCCTAGAGGAAAAGATATGTCTGCCCTTAGGGGAGAGGTGAAGCCCATCCCACCCCAGCATGCCCTCCTTACAAAAACATGGGTCGTTGTCAAAAAACCCAAAGCCTGCCTCGTGGCACCAGCTCCAAAGCCGCCGGTTAACTGTGTCAGTGGAGGTCTCATGATGCCTACCCCATCCACGTGCCAGGAGAATGGAGGAAAATACCACCTGGGCTCCTGTCTTCTTCAGTTGGTGTCCCAAGGCCTTATAGTTTACCATGATGTTATCCGGCTTGCCCTTGGATGCATCGTTTGTACCCACATGGACCACAACCAGTGGGTAGGAGTCAGAGGGCTTGATGATTTTAGGGATGGTCTCTGTGACGTTGCAAATCCTCGCTCCAGGCATGCAGCAGACCTGCCGTGACCAGGGCTCCGAGCGCCGATTGGACCATCGGTTCCCCTCAGGATGGAGTCCCCAATGACCAGAACTTTGCATCTCCTTCTCGGGGTGTGCCTCTTCTGAGCCAGTGATGTAGGTCAAGCAGCTTCAATTTCTCTGGGGACCTGATCTTCTGCCTCCTCCTCCAGGGGGGCCAGGGGCCACATATCTGTTCCCAAGGGGTGTCTGGGGAGCAGGCACAGCAGTTGTATGCATTGCCCTGGCCTTGACAGGACCCTGCTGCCACTGATTAGTTGGGCGCTGTGCACGTGGGGTCTCTCTAGTGCATTCCTATCCCTGCAGAGAACAGAAATACATATCAATTTCATCTTCCACCGCCCAGATCCCCTGCAGCATGCTCACCTCAGCCTGGAACTCTGTCACCTGCCCCTCCAGAGCCTGAAGACGCTCACAAGAGGGGCAGGCAGGGGAGTCACCAGACCTCAGTCCCACCCCCACAAATCAGCCCATGCAGGGCCCTGCCCCAACTCCAGTCCCACGGGCCCTGGGTCTGAAGAAGCTGTCACTGCCATCAATTTTCCCCCCACAGGGATGGCCCTGTCTGCAGGCACTGCTGGAGTAGCTGTGGCAGGTACAGAGTGCCATATAGGAAAAGAGCAAACAGAGGGTGGCAAGCAGAGAAGGAGTTTGCCATAGGGAGTTTGTCACAAGAGAGCCAGAGAGCAGGTGACTTTGTGTGCGTGCTAGTGCGTGTGTGTATGGGAGTTTGGGCAAGGACCATGATGCAAGTGCTTGATGTGCAGGTTCATGTGGTGTATCTTTTTTTCCCCCTTCCCCTTCTTTCCCCCTTTTTTATCTTTACAGTATAAGTGTGCTTCAACGAGCAAAGGAGGAACAAATGGAGTCTGGGTCAGCTGTTGTGCCTTGTGTTATATTATGTCATGTGCTATGTTCATGTTCCTCCCAGAGAGTTTGAGCTTTTCATCTGCATCAAGTGTAAGCTAGTGTTTGCCCTGGAGGAGAAGATCCACAGATTGGAAGCACAGGTATCCATGCTGCATTGCATCCAGAACCAGGAAGATTATTTGGACAAGAGTTACAAGAAGCTGGTACTGGAGGGGCTAAAGGGCAATGAGGAAAAGTGGCAGCATGTGATTACTCGAAGGAGGAGGACCCCCAGAATTGAAGCGGAGTGGATTGAAGTCAGCAACCGCTTTCAAGCACTCTGTGGTGGAACTGCTGAGGAAGAGGCAGAGGAGAAGACATCTGCAGGCATGAGGCAGAGGAGACAGCAGGAAGGAGGACAGCAGGAAGTACAAGGCTCGAAGGAGAGGGGCTCAAGGACCACTGCACCAAGAAGAGAAGAGTGGTGGTGGTTGGTGGCTCCCTTCTGCAGGGGACAGAGGCACCAATTTATTGTCCAGATTTCGGGACCTGGGAGGTGTGCTGCCTGCTTAAAGTATAAATTCAGGATGTCACAGAGGGCTTGCCAAAGCTCATTCATATTTTGGACCACTATCCCTTCCTGCTTGTCCATGTAGGCACCAATGATACTTCCAGGAATGATGCTGACCAGATCAGAGGTGACTATTAGGCTCTTGGCAGGAGGATTAAGGAAGGAGCTTGAAGCACAATTGGTGTTTTCATTGATCCTTCCTGTGGAAGGTAGGGGTCCAGGCAGAGACCGTTATATCTTGGAAGTGAATGCATGGATGACAGTGGTGTCAACTTGAAGGCTTTGGCTTTTTGGCATCAAGCAGATGTTCATGAGAGGAGGGCTGCTATCAGGCGGTGGGATCCACTTGAGGAGAACAGGAAAGAGCATTTTTGGGTGTCATAAGCCCTAGTAAGGAGGGCTTTAAACTAGGGGTGTAGACAAATGTGACAATTTTCACCTGATCTGGCCCCAGAAAGCAATCTACAGCCACGACCAAACACAAGTGCATGGCTGCAGACCACTTTAAAAGGGCCCAATCCTGCAACAATCTGAACCCTCATTGCATGAGGGCTCAGATGAAGGCACTCCAAAACAGAGTGCCTTAATTAATTTCTGTCTGCACGTGCCTACAACAGGGCTCAGCTGAGGCAGCCCAGCCCTTCTCCCTGCACTGTTTTCAGAACGGAAAGGGGGAAAGGGAGAGGAGGGAGTTCATTCTGGGAGTTGCACAGCTGGTGCTGGAGGTAGGGGGGCGGTTCCAATCCACCTGCCCTCCCACTCAGCACAGCTAGGGAACTCCCAGAACAAACTCCCCCCCTGCCTTCCCCCCCCATCCAGACACAGTACTGAAGCTATGACAGGAGGGTCCGGGGGGGGAGAGTTGGTCCTAGGGGAGAGATGCAGCCTCTCCCTGGATCAGCTCCAAATTAGAGCTGAATCTCCTACCATTCCAGCTAACATATGTTGGCTCAGGAGGATCAGTCTAACTCATGGCGCTTTCTGCAAAGCGGGGAGCTAAATTTCTGTCTGCAACCTAGGATCCATGGGGGATGGTGATCAAAACCCTTCAGCAGCAGAGCACACAGTCCAGAGGAGAAAGGAATCAACGAAGCTACTTAACTCTTGGGAAAGGCCAGAGAGCTACAGTGCTGCAACAAGTGGCACAAAAAGGAAGCAAGAAGGTTAAACTGCAGCAGTTGGGCTATAGCACTAACAAGATGAAGTTCAATGCAAAGAAATGCAAGGTGCTATACTTCGGGAGGAATAATAAAAAACACAAATACAAAATGGGGGACACCTGGCTGGATGGCAGCTCTGTGGAAAGGATTTGAGAGTATCAGTAGAGCACAGACTCGATATGAATCTGCAGTGTGATGCAGCCAAACAAAATGTGAATGTGGTTTTGGGCTGCATCAATAGAAGCATTAGGTGCAAAACATGGGATGTGATAGTGCCTCTGTACTCACCACTGGTTGGGCCTCATCTGGAGTACTGTGTGCAGTTCTGGGCTCCACATTTTAAAGAGGACTTGGAGAAGTTAAATCAGGTTGAGAGGCAGGCAACAAAAATAATCAAGGGCTTGGAAGGCAAGTCATATGAGGAGAGTCAGAATGAGCTAGGTGTATTCAGGTTGCAGAAAAGGCACTTAAGAGGGGAAACGATAACAGCCTTCAAATACTTGAAGGCATAAAGCAGAGGGAAAGCACCTTTTCTGTCCTGCTTGAGAGAGGAGGACATGGACAAGTGGCTTGAAGTTGTAGCAAAGTAAATTTAGATGGATATCTGGAAAAATGTCACTGTGAGAAGAGTGAGACAGTGGAATAGACTGCCTAGGGAAGTTGTGGACTCTCCATCACTGGAGTTGTTCAACAAGAGTTTGGACAGCCACTAATTGGGGATGATCTAGGTGAAGCTGTGCCTATTTTCTACCATGTGTATTGCTCATCCTTCCCCACCCCACCTTTTTTTGCTATATGTCAGGGTGTTTTTAAGCCTCCCCAGCAGCATTGGGTGATAGCTACAGCTAAGGCTGGGGACTTTGACTGGGGTGTGTCTGTTCTCTTGCTAGGAGCAAAGCCAGAGGTTCCTGGCTAGAGGGTCTTGCCCCTCCACTCAGAGTCAGACCAATCACCATATTTGAGGCCAGGAAGGAATTTTACCCCATGATCAGATTTGTATGGACTGTGGCGGTTTTTACCTTCCTCTGTAGTGGGGAGGAGGAGGGGAGGGAGGCATGACCCTCTACCCGGGACCTCTTGAACATATATCAACAACATTTTATAGAAGCAGGATGTAGGCTGTTGTGGTCCCCCTGCTTTACCTGTGGCAGGTTAGTTAGGGTGTTAGGTCTATGTTGTGTCAGGGTGGGGGGTGGTTTCATAGTTTCATAGTTGGTAGGGTCGGAAGGGACCTGAGCAGATCATCAAGTCCGACCCCCTGCCATGGCAGGAAAAAGTACTGGGGTCAAATGACCCCAGCAAGGTGTTCATCTAGCCTCCTCTTAAAGACCACCAGGGTAGGAGCCAGCACCACTTAGTTTGGAAGTTGGTTCCAGATCCTAGCCGCCCGGACTGTGAAGTAGCGCCTCCTGATGTCTAGTCTGAATCTACCCTCTGCCAGCTTGTGACCGTCATTTCTAGTCACTCCTCATAGCACTCGGGGGAGCAGAGACTCTCCCAATGCCTGCTGGTCCCCCCTGACTAGTTTGTAAACGGCCACTAGATCCCCCCTCAGCCTTCTCTTGTGGAGGCTGAATGGGTTCAGGTCCCTTAGTCTTATATAGAATTTAGATTATGGTTTGTATGGAATAGTTCAGATAGGGCTGATCCTGCCTCAGGCAAAGGTTGGACTAGATGACCTCTGGAGGTCCCTTCCAGTCCTACTTCTTTTGACTCTGTGGATGCATCTACACGAGACACTAACTGCACAGTAACCTAACTCTACTGAGCATTAGCGTGCAGTGCAAACACCATGGTAATACATGAATGTGCAGTAGTATTAAGCTACTGCGCAGTTAGTGTTACTAAAAAGCCGTGTGCTGGTGCTACTGTGCAGTAGTGCCAGTTACTGCACATTGAATCAGTAGTTTTTTATACAAGTACTAAACTTAATACACACTAATTATGGTGCATTAATGAATGTTTAGACATGCCTGTGACTATGATTTACCTCCTTACACAAGGGGACCTAATGGAATATTTCCTTTTCTCTTACATCCCACTCATGTGCTGCAGGACACCCTTTGGGAATCACTGCCTTATATAAGGTGAAGTCAAGCTATTTTTCTCTTTGCTGCAATGGTCATACTTCTTGGCAAAAGTTCTTCATGCAAAATGGATTCAATTACATTTTACTTTCAACAAGAATGATGGGAAGAAAGAGGAGCCCTTTAAGGAAAGCCACATTGTAGGGCATGTGTACAATGCCTCTGTGCCATACCTGGGGCCACTGTTGAGAAGCACAGCCTGTCCACTTGCTCAGCACATGCCAATTCCAGAAACAAGGCACTAGGTTGGCTTAGGATAGTCCTGAGTGCCTGGCAAGAAGCATGTCTGAGAGAGAGTGCCTGAGAACAGCTTTGGGGCGTATACCCAGGCCTCCTCCAAACTAGCTACAATAATTCATTTCCAGGCTTTGGTACATATTGGGTACATCTACATGTGATGCTACTTCACTGTAGCAACATGCTATGGTGACATAGTGTTGGCGGGCACAAACCGTGCTGCTGCAGCTACGTCACTGTAGCAATGTGCTTTCTCAGCATAGCGCATTGCTATGGAAACGTGGCGGCTAAAAATAACTGTACACCACTGACATGGTGCAGTACAGGCTGTTACTGCACCATCATTTAGAACTTCTAAAAGGAAGTACTAAATGATGGCATAGTAACAACAGTGCCATAGGGGCACTTGTAGATGTGCCCAGTGTGGGAACAAATAGGCAGGGCAGGCTGGGTCTAGAGTATATCACAGAGGCCTTTGCAGGCTAAATCTGATCTCCCAAACATCTTTGTAAATCTGGAGTAGAGCTACTGGAGTGAATGGAGTTACACTTGGATAACTGGTGGGAGATCAGAATTGGATGCTGATGACCCTTGGGCTGATCCTCTGCTCCTGCTTGACTTGTGGAGCATAAATAAAGCAGGAAAAGCATATTGAGAAATTCAGATCTGATTTTTTTTCTTTTACCATTCCCGCAGTATTTTAGCCAGATAGTTGAACAGAAGAGAGTCACAGGAGACTGTGCCATCTCCCATTTTGTACTCACAATTTCTCTACTTGTTTGGATAGAGAGGCAAAATCATGAGGACTTGGCTCTTTGTGGGGTATTGTATTGAAACACTCGAATGATATTCTGTCTGGATACGGTATCTTGTTAGCACTTGTGCAATTCTGATAAGTTTCAAAGACGCAGGTCATCACTATAGCATGATATTAGGCCTGTGCTACTAGGGAAGTATTTGATTTGGATTCGGCCGATTCAGAGGACAGCAATTCGATTTGTAGATTCAGATCTCTGTCATGAATTGATTCAGCTGAATAGGCTTTGGAAGATTCGGTGCTAATTCTGAGAGATTTGGTGATTCGGATCGCCCGGGGAGAGGCAGGCACAGCTGGGCGGCTGCTGGTTCTCCTGCAGCTCCTCTGGCTGTGCCTGCTTCTCCCCGGGTGGGGGGAGCCGCAGGAGAAACCCCTGTGGCTGCTCTGCAGCTAATCGGGGGATGATCTAGGTGTAGCCTAGTCCTGGCACTTAAACAAACAAACAAAAAAAAGAGCCCTGCTCTCACTGGCTGCAGCAGTGGCAATTGGAGCCTCTAGGCACTCGTGGCAGAGCTGCCCCATGCAGTGTGGGGCAGTGGGGTGCAGCGGGGATCACCCCCCCACCTGGCACCTGTGTGGCAGCTGCCCCATATGGCATGGGTGCAGTGCGGCTTGGCAGGGTGCCGCGTGCTCCCTGGGAGCTGGAGCCACTGGGGCTGAGTGGTGCCAGGCTCCAGCTTATGTGTGAAGCCACCCCACCTCCCAGACAGATGAGGTGCCTTGCTGAGCTGAGCCTCGCTACACCCGCACCATGGAGCAGCTGTGGCTCCGGGGGGCCTCGCTACACCCGCACCATGGAGCAGCTGTGGCTCGGGTGCCAAGTGGGGGTGGGGGGTGTGATCCCCACTGCCTCACACTCTGCAGGGGGGCTGTGTCACCAGCCCTCAGAGGCCCCAATCAATGCTGCTGCAGCCAGCGAGTGCAGGGCTTTTTTTTTAAAGTGCCAGGAGGCTGGGCCAGGTGGGGGATGGGGCCGGGCAGGGCACCCATGGGGGATTCTCCTGCAGCTCCTCCAGCTGTGCTTGCCTCTGCCCTGGTGGGCACAGCCACGGGAAAAGCCCCCATGGCTGCCCTACCTGGCCCCATCCCCAGCCTGGCCCAGCTGGTGTGAGGGAGGCACGATGTCTGTATGGCTTGCTCTGGGCAGCAGCAGGGCATAGCCCCTTCTCCCAGCACTGCTGCACCCACATCAGTGCTGGGAGCAGGGGCTCTGCCCTGTCACTGCTTGCCCAGCTGATGTCCCCCCCGCATCTCCCCCCCTGCCCCAGCTGGGCAAGTGGCAGCAGGGCAGAGCCCCCACTCCCAGTGCTGCTGCACCCATATCCCATCCCCCCCTGAGTAGCACGCACCCCTCCCCTGCCCTTGCTGGGCAGTTTGTCCCAGCCCCAATCCTTCCAATTCCCATGCTCCTTCCCTGCCCTCTCCCCCCAACCCCAACAGACTTACCAGCTGGAGGCAGCTGTGTCAGCAGCCTGTCTATGGCCAAATCTCTGAAATGGCTGAATCTTTTCCAAGCTTTTTCAAATGGATTCAGATGCTTCAAATCAATTTCAGAGCTTTTAATTGGTCTCCCGATTCAATTCGGATTCGGAGATTCAGTCCCCAAATCGAGCCGAATGTCCTCCAAATCGAATCAGCTACCAAAGCGTCGCACAAACCTACATGATATCCAAGGTTATGGTTAGCGCTGTACTGCTGTTGAGACTCTATGCAGCAGCATCAGGAAGCTCCTGTAGTATTGTAGCAGAATGACCTTGGAGCATTTCATTGCACCAAAAAACAGAGGAGCAATAAAGTCTGAATCCTTGGATATGTTTTGTTGTTTGAGGCTCAGGAACATAGAGAGCCCCTGAATTATGAAGTCCTTTCTCATTCTATTGCAGGCAACTGCCTAGTGTAATCAGATTCATAAACAGAATTAAGCTTCATCTTAAGAGAAGTTATGACTTTTTTCACTATTGTTGCTTCTGTGAGGAGGCTATTCCAAAATCTCACTTCTCTGATGGTCAAAAACCTTCTCATTACCAGCCTAAACACATTCACAGGGGGTTAAACCCTCAAAAGATTGATCTTTTGAATAAAAGTCATCAAATCAGATTCTGGCTTCAAGTGATGTAAAAGCTTGAGCCAGCACCATTGACTTTGGTACACATGTTTTATTTGACCTACCTTGAAAATGTGACCCAGAGTCCATTGAAGTCAATGGAAAGGCTCATACTGATTACATGGGCTTTGGAGTAAGTCTTAAGATGTCCTTGGCCTCTTACATATTTAAACCCTCATAATAGGAACAAGTAAAAAAGATACCCTAGATCAGGGGTATGCAAGACATCTCAGAGGGGCAGGGATTGTACGTGGGAGAAATTGTGTAATGATGGATTTAATTTTTGTTATAATAACATTTGGCATTTAAGGGGTTAAAATATGAAATGTATGCTGGTAGGGGTACATGGGCAGCTGGTAAATCTGGAAGGGGGTATGCAATAAGAAAAAGTTTAGGAACCTCTGCTCTAGATCAGTGTCCTTGTACTTTTTGGTATTGTAAGTACATGTATAGATTTGTCTCCTAGATACAGTATACCTGCTTGGTTGTGAATAATTTTTACTTGTGTTATTCAAAAAACTTTGAAGAGGCAGAAAGAACACAGCTTGACTTCCATAGCTCAGATTGAGTGCAGGACTAGCAGTTGAGGAAATCATATTTTGAGTTGTAAGCAGCAGATTTGGTATGGGCTCACTGGAAATGAATACACATGGAACAACTGTGTTCCCTGTTTAGCTAGCGGGCAGAGGTGCAGGCAGGAGCACCAGTGCCCCCCCTGTGAGTGCCGGCCAGGAAGCTTGTGGGTCTTGGGGCCATTTTTAATCACCAACTCAATCTAAACAGCATATGTTTAACCAGACAAAAAATCTATAAGTGATGAGCATAATTTTATTTTTTTTTAAAAAGGGGTGTTTGTTGTGCAGGGTACTTAGTTCTTCTGCTATATTCCTTATTATTAGAATTCAAAATCATGCAAACAATTTGATTACATTAACAATAGCAAGCAGCACAAAAGGTCTATTTTAAGAGTATTCTCTGAGTATATGTACGGTCCTCTTTAAGGACAATAGGAAGTAGGGAAGGAGGGTAAAATAGGTGCCATGGTACATATATTAATATAATTCATATTAACCCTGGCAAAAAGAATAAGTGAAGCTGAAGGTGACAAGGATGGTCACATTTAATATATGTGAATGCTTGAAAAAGAGCTGCTGTTCCTCCACAGGGACAAAATTAGCTTCTATTTTAAAAAGTATTATATGGGGGTTTTGCAGAAGAGTGTAACATACCTTGTTAAGTATAGGTATAATATACCAAAAGGGCAATGTCACTCTACTTAAGGGGAAAACAGTTATAGCCTAGTGGAAAAGATTATATGTGGCCGAAGGTAAGCTTGTAGAATTGTACAGACGTTCTCCTTTGACGTAGAAGTTTACTTGACCTCTTGCTCCCCTTTTGACTGAATATTTTAATACAACTGTTTAGGGGAGGAGCTCTAAACAGCCCAGCTGAAGCCAGCAAGATAAATAAAGGTCTTGACAATTTTTTTGATCTTAAGAATTGCTGCTGCAACTTACATTTTTATTTTTAAGGTTTTATGTAGCTATGGGCAAGGCTGAGGGGAGGGGCTTTGGACTGTCCTTTCCACAACTGTCCACCTATTGCGAGATGACTTAAGCAGTTCTGGTACCTGTGCTCTTGGTGGCACCTAGCACTAACTGCTTCCCTTGTGTCCTCTCCACCCCCAAATATAAGTGTCAAACTCTGTTCATGATTATGGAAAATTGTATGTTTTATACTACTCTATTTACTCACGTACCACACATACCTCCCCTCTCAAAAAATCAGCCCTCCAAGACTGGAGTGCACGTCTTAAGCAGGGAAGCTGATTTTTCTGTGCCAGAAGTGAAGCATGCAATGGCTGCATAAAGAGCTGTAGGGCTCCTGGGGCTGTCCTTCTTTCCCAGCCTGAAAGGGAAGGGCAGGATGTACCTCGCAGTTAGTCCTAACCTGTTTACAGTTTCTGCTGAATTTTCAATAGCTTTTGGCTGAGCTGCTGCCAATTTGGCAGTGTCTATGAGAGGGTTAAAAGCAGCTTTTGCTTGACCAGTAAAAGTTCAGCCATGCGCTCACAATTCAGCCATGACTCTGAAAGAAATTTTCCTTCATTTTGCTTTCCCAAAACAAGGTGCATGTCTTACTTGGGGGACCATGGTATGTGAGATAATATGGTATCTCAGGAATGGTCTTTCCCACCCATGCTCCAGTATAGGTAATGGCCATTTTGAATGCAATATTAATATATAATGCCATTTTTCATTATGGGATCACACTGTATATAGTATTGATGTATTTTATAAGATCACTGTATTGACTTAGTAATCAGCAATTATAGGTAACATAAAAATCACAAGTCTATTATAAAAAGAAAGAGAATAACACAACTGTTATACAAAGAAAGAGAATAACACTTCCTCTTTCCTTTTTTTAAATCTCTTTGAAAAGCATCAAAGAACAATGCTTTCCTTGAACCTAACTTGCTTCTCTTGGTCTTAAAGAAAGTCACCTGATGATACAGATACCTGATGATTGCCACCTGATATTTTGATTGTGATATTATTTTGGGTTTTTTTTCTGAATTCCCATAATAAGAAGCATTATAGAGTGATCAAAATGGGAAGTTCTAGTAAAAATGATGATTGGTTGACAGTTGACAGTGGTGGTTGACAGTTGGAGGATGGAAGATGAATTACTGGTATACTGGCTTGAAGCAAGTCAATGATAGGCCTATTGTACTTTCCGTGTCTTTTTTTCAGTCTTTCCTATAAGCTTCTATGATACTTTTGTTTTGTTTTGTTTTGTTTTTTTCCAGGCAAAGGAGATGTTTTTGGTGATGTGTTTTGGAAAGAAGCTACCCTTGCCCAGTCCTGTGCTAATGTAAGGGCTTTGACGTACTGTGATCTTCATGTGATTAAAAGGGATGCATTACAGAAAGTGCTGGAGTTCTATACAGCTTTTTCACACTCCTTCTCCAGGAACCTCATTTTAACCTACAATTTGAGAAAAAGGGTAAGGAGTTTCCATTTTTTTAAATATGCTATTTGAATAAGCACTATGGTGGATTGTGTCAAAGGTAAAGCTTATTGCTCTAAGTTTTAGTATTTCTCTTGGCCTTTCATAAAACGTGTGCTTGTCAGATGATTAGATGCTAGAATAGTTGCTAAAGTAAAAAAGATGTAGCTGTAAGAGTAGGAATATATTCAGGTGCTAATTGTGCAGTGAGTAAGACTGTATATGCCAATAGTCTTTTGTTTAAATTCTGTTTTAGTTCTAAGAATTTTAAGAAGTGATCTTAGAGCAGATATGTTTTAATATGCTTTCAAGCTGCTATGTGGTCGTAATCAGTTGCTCATTGTTTGTTCTTGCACTCCTGATAAACAGCAGTCGTGGATTTCTGCTGCTTTAGCGTGGTAACGCAGTTAGAAAGCTGAGGCGTTATTTCATTAGTTAAAAGAAAGAGCAGAAAGTGTGAAATCTGATATGTGAAGAAAAGCCTTTACAAGTGTGCAATTGCAATAACAATATAATATGAGCGTAGCTGATTTTATCAGAAGCTGTTTCTTTTAAGCATAGCTATATCTTCACATTACTTTCCTGACCTAATTAACTTATTTGCATTTTTTCATATGATCTGGCTTTATTCTTTATTCTTCTCATGTGTTTTAAATCTAAGGCATACTAAATTGAATGCAAATCATCATTGCTCAACATACCATTTTTAATTCCCTGTGTGGTCTATAGTGAACCACCACTGTAGAATTTTATTAAGATGGTTAGCAAATGTAGTTCAGTTAATATGATTCCAGGATGCAGTGTAGAAGATAAAAGAATAATAAACTAGGAGTAATTGAAGTGAAATGGTGCTGTGATATTTCGAAATAGAATATTTTAATATAAAAGATGCCCATAATTACTTAACATGTATTTTTGAGAGAAGATCTTTATTCCTAAGAAATTCTCCATGGTAACTTTCAGGTGAGACAAAACTTCTTGCTAATTATAACTGAATAAATAGTGAAATTCTTTTAAGCCATGAGACTTTTTTTTTTGTAAAATAATGAGAAAAGGAGAGAGTAAAACTTAATCCTTTTTGGCTAATCCTTGGCGCACAGTACTCCCTAGTTATGATAAAATTACAAAAGTTTTATGATATTGAATGATGTTGTAACTGTGATGGTCCAGGAGGTATGTGAGAGGGAAGAATTTTATGGGTGATATCTTTAATTGGATCAACTGCATGGCTAGTATAGGCTTAGGCAAGCTTTCAGATGCAGTGCATTCTTCTTCAAGTCTGAGGAAAAAGCAGGCACAGCAAAAACTAAAAACAGCAGCAAGGCTGTTAAATTGGAGAAGAGAGAAATTCCCAGGAATAGCTAGCAGACGCGAAAATATAGATTCATTAGTGGAAGACCAAGACCTTTAATAGGGAAGAGGGTCATTATCATCTGTGGTGTGAAGAAAGATTAGGAGTAGTCGGGTCAATTATAGTGAGCCATGAATTCACTTTCTGACTTCACTATCCTTCCAACATCTTCAAAAGGTGAGCCTAGGAACAAAAATTCATAAGCTGGCTGGACACTAAGAATCAAGGACTGAACACAGATGTTGAATTCATGGCTCGCTGTAATTGACCTGCCTTCTTTTGTTTTAGTCCTTGCCATGCAAAACTTTTATAAGATTTTAATCCATCCACACTCTTTACATACATCAATCAGTTTTGCTCCTTAGTGTATATTATAGTATAGGTAAGTATCACCCCCGCTTTTGGCACAAAATCAAAGTAACGACTACAAATTACTTTTACAATCTGGTACATTCCCAGAGAAGTAAATTCCACTCATTTTCCTGGGAAATCCTTGCCCTTCAAAATGAATTTAATTTATTGGCACTGAGTTCTTGAAGCAGAGACTATAATAGTGTAAGGAAATTTAAGGCTGCAGGAATGTTAACACCTGTTGTTATAAAATTACAAATCAGATAGCCTGTATATGATAGACCCCTAACAACTGTGGCTTTCATATTTGAGAGAAATAAAACCTGCTTGGTATGTGAAGGCTGTCTGAAGAATCAATATAATTGACTCTGTATGATAAAATTGGTAGTAATTATTGTGGTTTAGAAATAATGTGGTAATTGAGGAAAAGGTGTATTGGAATGATTTTACATCAGCAAGGTAAGAAATTAAATGCAAGCAGTATTTATACGGTAAACTTAGCATACTTAGCAGTGGCACCCTTCTAAATTGTACTGCCTTCTAAACAGTGCTGTGGGCAGGCTAATTAGGATGGGGGAGAGCTGTCATTTAGCAGTGCTAATTTTCCTGCTTGAAGTACTATGCAGGTGCTACATTGCTTCTAGTTTAGGAGGCAGCCATCCCAGAGACATGCAGTGTGTTTACTGCCTGGATTCAGAGAAAGGCACAGAAAGATACCTCTGGCACCACATGGTATTTCTGTGGCAGAGCCAGGTTTTCTGGGATGAGTTGCCTGATCTAAAAGCCTGTTCCAGTTTTAGAATCAGATGGCTGGGCCAAATTTAAGAGTCCCTCCCATTGGCTTGGGAAGGTTCTGGGTTCCCAGACATATGGCAGCCTTACAAAGCCATATTTCATCCCAAAATTGTCATTTCTTTCCTGTCAGGTTCCTCCATAAAGCATTTATGGCAAAAATACATTCTTGCGATAGTAATTTCCATTAAATTATTGAGATAATTGGATTTTAATTGTGTTGCAGTCAGTGGGAAAATGATGCTGATTGATGGCAAAAGTCAGATTCAAATCATTCTACGTTTGCAGACTGTGCTCTTATTTATTTATTTTACTTGAAAGAAAGCTGATTGCTATCAGGATAGCAATCCTCAATAACATAAAAAATCTATACTTCTGGGATTTCCTAGAAGGTGCAACACTTGGAGATGGTGCATTGAGTCCATCAAAATGTGACTTTTGAGGAGTAAGACTTTTGAACATTTGTTTTCTCATGCAATCCATAAATTACTGTGAAGTCATCCTATGCTAAATACTAGCAAGCCCAATTTATACAGGAAATAGCTCATTAGTTTGTGGCATCTAATGCTGCTCTATGGCTTTTTCTGAAAAGAAATCAGAGCCAGAAAATGGAATCATGTATGCATTATTCTTGCAAAATCCTCCAAAATATAAACTAAACAAATACTAAATAAATATAGTACTAGTTTATATTCCAGTATAATTTTCACTCTGAGGATCTCAAAATATTCAACTGGTTAAAGAGTAACAAACTTTGTTGGAGTGACGCACACGGCACTGGCTCTATTCTGTGTGCATCTAGCATATGTTGTGTGCCTTTAACATAAATGCTGTCTCTGTCTCTCTTCCCTGCACCGTCCCCCCACCCATTACCTTTCTGTGGAAATACTACTATGTGGCCCAGCACCCTTAGGCTGCCAGGACAAGGGGTGATCTCAGACTTCCCAATAGCTTAAGCATGCCATCCTTCAAAGTTGTAACCTTTCATACACTATGGCCATGTCCATATATGCAGGCATGCATGCTTAGAGCAGCTCAAATAGCAGCGACACAAATTTGTGCCAGAGATTTGGGCCTCAGCACATGTGCCTGAACATGCACTTTGGTATAGGGCAAATTGTGCCACTTGGGGCAAATTGACCCTGCCCAGCTCCTTTTGGATCTTCACCCAGGGGGAACTGGAGGCTGGAGTCAGCATCTGCGTGGAGGTGTGTGGGGGGTGAGGCTTGTGGGGAGGATATGGAGTTTGTGGGGGGGTTGTGGATGTGGGAGGTTTGGGGGGGGCTGCCACGTGCCTGCCTCCCACCCCCCTACAGTGCAGAGTCCCTGGTGCTGGCAGCAGCAGCCAGCTGGGCCATTGGGGTGCTCATGGCCCACTGCAGGCACAGCCCCACAGTGACATGGCGCTGCCTGAGACCTGGGGACTGCACATGGTGAATGGAGCCAGCCTGGCCTTCTGGCGCACGCCTTTGAACACAACCAGAATGGCTCCTGCCACCACCTGTGGCTCCTGGCACTGCATGCAGGAGCCACGCACCATCAGGCCAGGAATGTGGAAACCTGGCCCAGCCTCATGGTGCTCAGTTCCCAAGTGCAGTGCCAGGAGCCCCGGGTGGCAGCAGAAGAGATCATGGTCCTGTTCGAAGGCGCATGCCAGTGGGCCAGGCTGGCTCTGTTCATCATATGCAGGCCCCAGGTCTTAGGCGGTGCTATGTCACCGCGGGGCTGTGCTTGCAGCAGGTTGTGACTACCCTGACAGCCTGGCTGGCTGCTGCTGCTGCTGTCAGCACCAGGGGCTGTGTGCTGCAGGGGGGTTTCCACACACCCAGAAACCCCACACCTACAAACCCCACCAGAATCCTCTTAGGCCCTGCACCTCTATGACCATACTTATCAGGGACAAACCACTGCTGCCAGCCTTGTCTCATTTCTGTTTCTCCCAGCATACTGATGCAACATGCTAGAGCAGCAAGGGCATGTGGCAAGCATAGAGATGCTCTGGCGAGGTGCTAGAGTGTCTCCTTGGAGGACCCAGCCTCTGGATGCCTATGGTCATGCTCCAGGAGCATGCCCTGTGCCACTTTTTCCAGGGTGTTTTGATACCAGGATTTCGCATTATCAAATTTAGAATCTGGGATGCAAATATGGCGCATGGGGAACATTCTTTCATTTGTGCTATGCCTCCTGCAGGGTCTCAAACTGCTTTGAGTCTCTGCAACAGGCACGTGCTCACTTATCTGGATGTGGCCTATGAGTTTACAGATCGTTTCTTCCAGGACAAACAAAGTACACAGACATACAGACTTTATATAGGTTCCAAAAAGCAATTGTTCTGTACTTTAGCTTGCGTAAGAACCATACAAATCTAGATAAACTACCAAATGTTTGCCTCCATTTTCTTGTCTTCACTTCCTTATTGTTTTTGGATATTCTCTAGGCTCAGATCAGAGTCCTATGAGGAGACCAGGCTACTTACTATCTTCCCTTCTGCATATGTTTTTTTTCTTGCAGACATGAATGGGATTACATGATACAGTTGTCCGTGGTACAAGGGGACTTAAGAAGACTTTTTAGTCTAATGTCCCTAGTATAGACATTCTCTTTTCTGGCACGCAGTTTCCTTCTGCTCTCCCTCTACTGGGAGAACCTCTCTTTTGTAACCTCCAGTTCTTTCTTCAGGTAATCATCTTGATCAGGGGATCACAGTCCCTCACCATATGACCTATCATAACTTGTATGAAGGGTGAATTATCCAGGGTAGAAAGCTCTTTTTGTCCAAGTAGGCTTCCATGTAAATAGAGGTTCCTCTCCTCCATGTCCCCACCTCTTAGAATTTCAGTCAGACATGGAGGCAGGAAGGCAACAGAGAAATCAGATATGCCTCCAATTCAAAATGGAATTTACAGTCTGACACAGGTACTGTGAGAGAGACCCCAGCGTACAACAGAATTCGTAAATTGTACACAAAGAGATTTTTTTCTTAATCTTTACAACATCTGTTAATAGTAAATTAGGAAAGTGATTATCCTCCAGAATGGAGCCCAAGCCCTTTAGTGGTCAGGCTCAAATGGAGATATCAATTTGGGAAGTGCAAGGAACCTGCTATTGTTGTGACCTTCAAGAACCGTAGGTTGTCATTGCAACTAGTGTATCCAGCAGCTGGACCATCCTGACTCAGGGTTGTTGCATCCTAGTAGAAAAATACTGTGGAATTAAAATAGCTCCAAACCATTTTAGATTACCTTCTGGGTTCTAAGAGATAGGACACAGGAACTGGGGATATAATCAGCTAATGGCTATAAAACTTTTTTCTTCTTTTAACATACCCCTCCTCAGGAAAGATCATGAATGAAGTATGGGAGGAGGCCCAGATCCCCAGAGTGGGAGCCTCCTTTTTCTTCCCCCAAAGATAACAACACTTAGGTATTCAGGCTATGTTTCAACTACTCATTAAGACACAGATTCCCAAGGGCCTGAAGGGCCATTTCAAAGGGTCAGTCCTGTGGGGGCAGACTATGTCAAAGGTTCTTGCAGTTGGCCCATGGGCCACACGTTCATAGAATTAAGAGCTCCAAAACCATTTCTCTTTTGAATGAAGCAAGCAGAGAAAAATTCACAGGGAGAAGCTTGCACTGTTCCCAGCAACTATGTCTTCATTTGGGCTTTCCAGTGGTGAAGCCGGTTTTAGCCCTAGACCTTTTATAGCATTCCCTAGAATTCAACACTTGGAAAAATAACATTTAGACTGTTGATGAAATAATTCCTACCCATTTCTCTCTTCCTACCCTCTCTCTTTCTCTCTCCTTTAGCAAATACATGTTTGTGTGTGTACACTTCATAGCCATCATTTAGTTTCATTCAGTTCAGGCAGCATGTATTTGTCTGGTTCATTCAGATGCAGCTATAAATAGAATTATAATTTGGATTATTGTTCATATGATAGAAAGGGAGAGAGTTTATACCTATTTTACCAGACAGTGTTCTACATGCTCTTCAGTGCTCCATACCTGAGTATCCCATTTAAACCCAAGGCATTTTAACTTGGATGGGAGATTAAACAACTAGTTTTGAATACTGTGGAAAATCACTGTTCATAGGTGGAACAGTTCACTGCTTTAACATCATTAAATCGTCAGCAGTCCCTCCAAGTTGAGGATGACATCCATCAGGCTTGATGGGTCCTCAGGTGACTGAGGAGCCTGATTCTGGATGCACACGTTCTTCAGCAATGAGGACGTGTTGTTCCGTGGGGGAGCAGGATTCACAGCCCCAGGTTGGTCTCCTCCTTCCTCCACTGCCACCGTTCCATCTCAGAATTGAGTCGTTGGGCCTTGAAGTGGCATGCACCTTGGTGGACCATGTGGCACTATGCCAACCAGTCAGCAGCTTGCTTCTGTCAGCCATTGGTGTTGATACTTCCATGCTTAAGGGCAACCTTGAGCATGTCTTTGTACCATTTCCTCTGTCTGCCCTTTGAGCGTTGGCCAACAGAGAGCTGGGAAAAGAGAATCTGGTGAGGGAGCTGGTTCTTGGACATCCAGATGCAGTGGCCTGTCCATCAGAATTGATTTCTTAAGAGCAAGGCTTCAATGCTGGTGGGCACAGCTTCATGGAGGATGCTTACGCTGGTCCGGCAGTCCTCCCATTTGATCCCCAGGATTTGATGCAAGCACTGTTGGTGGAAGCTCTCAAGGGTTTTAATGTGGCATCAGTAGATGGCCCAGGCTGCACTGCAATAGAGGAGGATGGTTAGCACGACAGCCTTATAAACCAGTACCTTCATCGATTTCCAAAGATCTCTTGTTTTCAAAGACACTTTGTTGCAGCTTGAAGAAGGTGGCACTGGCATAGTTGACCTGGTGCTGGTCTTCTTCATTGATGGTAGCCTATTGAGAAAGGTGCCTGCCAAAATACAGAAAGCGCTCCACATACTCCAGAGCCTCCCTGAGTTAAATACATTAATCAGGAATGCTCAAACAGTCTAAAGTGGAGGAGCAGGGAGATATTTTTCCTACAATAACAAATTTGTGCCTGAGGTATAAGCAGGAGTAGGAGAGCAGAGATTTATAGAATGATATGTATTATGGTATAGATTGACCAGACTTAAAAGGATGGTGCAGACTGTTGTCAGAATAGAAGGTTTGATTTAGTGATTCAGAATTTAGAACGGACAGTAGATAGGTGATTATGCCATAAGAGAAGTCAGTGACTGAAAAGACCTAATAGTTTATCTCTGTGCCAATGCAAAATTGTTCCCTATTGTACACTAAATAGTGTTTTTGCTCCATTTATTTTAATTGAATCAGTTGATAGGGTTCCTGCCACTTCTTTTGGGAAACTATCCCGCAGGCTAATCAATCTTACTGTCAAAATGGTTTTCTTGATGTTTAGCCTGAATTTCACCCCTCTCTCTTTCCTTCTATCACTTCTAACTAGAGTGACTACCTCTCTTGTGTGATCCCAGAGAAGCTGAGTGTATTTGTGATGCTTGGACTAACTCCTAGTTTAAATGTCAAAGACTGAGACCAAAATGTCAGTAGAGAGGTTGTCCATAACCTTGGCCTTTGTTTCTCCATTGGATTGTCACAGAGTCAATTTGACAACCATCAGTTCATGTTACAAGCTCTGCTCCGGATGATCTCAAGTTTTTTTTCTCTCTGATAGAGAGACCAGAGTGACTGGAATATGTTTATGGGATTAAATGTATGTATGTATGTATGTATGTATTTATGTATTTATGTGGGGAGCGGGGGGGAAGGCAGGTTTGGAAGGTTTTAATCTTTGGTTATTGTCAGTTATCACAAAGCATATACTGAATTGATTGGTACAGTTGCCCTGATCTGTGACTGGCTATATCTTAAATAGATATAAAGAAATGTCATCTTTTACTAAACTAAGCTAAACTCTTCACCCTTGGTTTTATAAACCCTTCAAATATGTTCACTCTATTATATTACCTACCATTTTTGCTTAGCTAAACTACAACATATATATAACACATTTTATCTGTGTTTGTGTGTGTGTGTGTGTATGTGTATATACTTATAATGTATTGAAATATGGAATACTTTTTAAAAATTTTGTAATATATTTCCTCAGAGGTATATTCCTGATACTGTCCCCCGCTGTGTGTTGCCTTGGACAAGTCACTTTGCTTGTTGTCTTCTGTATCCTGAAAATTAGTACACCAACAGTTACCTAATTCAGAAGTATGTATGAGAGCCACTTTAAATATTGCTTGAAGGTACTGTGGAGAGTGTTACATGCACTATGTATACTCAGCTACATTTTTCTCAACAAGGTGAAATCTAGTGGCAGAAGGCTGGATTTCTTCTAGGTCTTTCCAGAGGCATAACATGCAAAGTGTGCACCAGGGACAGTCCTCTCTTACCTTTCCCCAATTAGGCAGCATGCAAGAGCGACAGCAAGCAGCAGTGTGTGTCATAGAGTGCAAGGCATTCTGGGAATTGTAGTTCTTTAGAGTGGCAGTACAGTTCACTGCTGCTTCACATGGCATTCACCCTATTTGCCACCAAAACCCATGTCCAGATGGCTAAAAATACTGATTTTGGTGGCAAAAAAGCGGTTAATTCTCCCCACAGCAGCAGCAAACTGTGCTTCCTCTCAAATAACTTTGATTCCCAGAACACCCTGCAGCCAGGAAGTGCAGGCCAGGAAGTCCCCCCATCAAATACTTCCAATCCCCCTCCCCTGAGGGGTGGCATGCCCCACTCACTCACCCCACATTAGGCTTGGATCCTCCTGTGGAACTTTGTGGACATCTTCAGCTTAAGCCCTATCATTCAAATTGTGGGCTTAAGAGACAAGATCGGGTCCAGTTTGAAGAACAGCCTTACAGTTCCTTCCATTAAGTTGACATCTTTCCAGTTTTGAGCCAGGTAACTTTCAAAGATGACTTCTTAAAGATGTGCTTCACAGGTTCTCTTTTCAGGTTCTTTTTATCCTGATTTGGAATGTATGTTCCTGAGCCTTAAAGTGCTAGATCATATTATAGAGTTGCTGGTTGCAAAATTACAGAGATTTTTAAATGTATTTTGAATATGGACATGCGTTAGTTCTACAGGTTAAAAAGAATATGGGTGCATCTACACAATGCGCTCCCTCATTATAGCATGTTGCTACAGTGACATAGTGGCCAAAAATAACCATGCACAGCTGGCACAGCACTGTATGGGCTGTTACTATGCTGTCCTTTAGTACTTCCAAAAGGAAGTACTAAATGACGGTGCAGTAGCAAAGGTGCCATACAGCCATGTGTAGACATGCCCTATGTTCCAGATCAGTGCTCAGATGTTTTTATATAATAAAACAATGCATTAAAAATGCATTAAGTGCATTTTATATCAGGATTTTACAAAGCTAGTAAATGTACAGGCAGGTAATAAAATATTTATATAAATGGAGTTATTCCATCATTCTTCACTTTTTTTTAACGTTTGGTTTGGAACATTATTCATTTGGCTTAATCTGGATGCATTGTCTGAGTGTGAATGATAAGTAGTGTTTTAAACATTTAGATAGTGTGGCTTAGCAATTATAGAGTTGTCATATGCAAATAGATGTTTGATCTTATGCAGAGACGAACTTTTTTTTCCCAAAGGAAAAATGTTTGAGACTAAACTGTTAAAAATCATGTCAGTAATTTATTAGGAAACCTACTTAAAATGCAAATAATCTAGAAAGCAATAGCCACTTTAATAGATATACTCTTTACTACCAGAAGAAACTGATAAGGGGTCAGGTGTTGGTAGCCATTCCAGTTTTTTTCATTATAACTTCTATACTGAGAAAAATTATATTTTAGAGGATGCACATATACTGCAAGCAACATTAAAAACTTGGTAATTAACTGCCCAAAGCAAAGTAGTATAGTGCATGCCGTCTTCTGCACTATTATAGGTACCTGGAGTCCTACAATGCACTAAGTTTTTAGTGGTTCTCCCAATGTACGTCACTCTAAATATATGATTCCATTTGGCTGCTTTCTGAGAACTGAATTAGGAATGCAGATTGTAAAGGCTGGATACATAAAGCTGTAGTATTTAAGATTTTATTGGGCCTAACCTTGTATTCAGTGAAGTCAATAGAATATTTATATTGATTTCAAAGCGGCAAGATAATTTCTTAGATCAGGCTTGTATTTTTCACCACAGTATTTTCCAACCTGTCTTTCTATTGCTCTGTCAAGGATTGTTCTGCTTACCTCTGGGCAGCTCTTTCTTTATAAACTGTTTACCAAAGTCACAGTGAAGCATTTTTTTTGTCGTAATTGGCAGCCTTTCAATAGGAGGATGTCCGCCTTCCAGTAAACGGGGATAGTCATTGGTGAGTCCACAGGTGTCTGGAGAGGCCAATCAGAGATCTGCACATTTGACTGCAGACATGGCAAATAGTTCTGGGAGGAAGGAGTAGATCTTGGTAGTGCTGGGTCACAGCTCTTTCCCTTAGTCTCTGCCATCTATCTACATAGTGAGACGAATTTGCTCAAAATGATTACCTTGTTTTTTTGTTCTCACAGCTAATATTACAAGCTTCAAGAAGATTTCTTCCCAAATCATTTTGTAGTACATTAAAATATTTGCTGGAAAAAGCCTTGAGTACTGTCTTTGTGCTGAAAATACAGGATTATATTCCCATTTAGGATATTTTTTTTCCCTTGACTTAAAAAAAAAACATTGAGAATGGTAGCTTGTAAAAAGCTAAGAGTATGCCATTACATTTTTAAGGACCAGAAGTATATGAATCATTGTTTTTAATCTTCATTTTTTGGCTGCATAGAAATGTAATAAATCATGGTGTCAGACACTGAGTACTTTGCACTGTTACATAAGTGTGGCATGTTGCAGTCCTCCTCTAAGATGCACACGATTCATCAATTGCTCTGAAAGTTCCACTGTCACTCATCAATAGCAGACAAGGAATTATTTATGATGAGTTATCTTCATTAGAGAATGTCAAATTGCTGTCATTGTCTACCACACGCTGGTTAAAATAACTTAAATTTGGGCAGAAAAACAGTGTCATTCATGACGAATGTAGTTAACACTCAAGAATTAAGTTGTGAAAAAACAGTAGGGAAATGAGCAGAATCTAAACTCCAAAGAATAGTTATTAGCTTTGCTACTAGAACCTGGTCTAAGAATGTCATATTAGCCGTTGTTTTCATTGTTTGTTTTCCATTTTAAATCAATCAACCGACAAGTCTTGTGCAGCTTTCAAGACTGCAGCTCTCAGTATGTGGGTTTATAGAACATTTATACCCAGTGAATATCCTGTACCTTTGGGGAAAGGGATGTCACATTTAATCCAGTGATAAATGCAAGGGAATAAGTAGGAGAAATAATTGTAAAATCCTTTTATTTGGGATGTCATTTGGCAGCAGTTAACATGAAAGCTTTGTGATATCCTTTGTCAGTAATATTCAAAACTGCAATTTGCTTTTGACAGTCACAACATGATTTAAAAGTGACCTTCATATTTTATTCCCAGACCTTGCTTTACCATATATTAGCAGCTATGAAGGGTAGTTTGGAAAGCTAGTGAGTTTTGTGCAATGAAATATTTCAGGGAAAAAGTTATTTGTCTGAATTTTTCACATATGAGCAGAGAGAGATAGTTAGCTGTGTTGGTCTGAAGTCAGGCAGGAGGGGGTTAGGGGGTAGATATGCTCCGTATAGACTAGCTAAGCACGATATATATAGATCACAAGCTTTTGTAAACTCAAGTTCACTTTATCAGATGCACAACTTTTTTTCACATACAACAACAACAACAAAGTGACGTTGGGAACAACCTTGGAAATATGATTTTTTTTTTTTTTTTTTTTTGGAGATGGTGATAACTGTTCCAGAAGTCTTCTCTCACCAGTTGCTCTTGTGTTACTTCCCAGAAGTTCCATCTTGGACCAGCTCTTCTGTCAAAAAAGGAGGATCCTCCAGAGCCCATCAGTGTCCATAGATGATAGATTGATGAAATTATAAAACCTCTTGAACAGCTATTGCATTAAGCTTTGTCCACTGTTTAAACCCCAAATCTTCACACTGCATGGGCTTTGGCTTTAACGATAATTTGGCTATTAAAGCAAAACAAAAGAAAGCACAAACAAAAACCCAGGGCCTTGGCATCTCCTACTCTGTATATGACAGAATGATCTAAAAGAAACTCTCCCCATCATTTGCCTTATGTAAGAAAAATGTAACTGTGTTAAATAATGCTGGATATATGATCAGTGATGGACAGTGTGTTCCACAGCTCTTAATAATGATCCACTGCACCTGTATAATCCTGTACATTCAAAGAGAGAGCGGGCTCTTTAAAACCTTGCAGAAGGGAGAATAGGGCACATCTGAGCTGCCCGTGTGGCTGCAATGATGTCTCCATTCCTTGCACAATAAGAAGCAACTGCATGGGAATGAAAGCTAGGGCAAGGATGCTAGGAGAAGCCCCTAACGGCCATTTATTCCTTAAACACTAGAAATACACAACTCTGCTCTATTTGGAATGCGTATGCTGTCAAATGCTTGTGCCCAGCTGCGAAGTGCTTTCATGGCTTGATCCTTGGGTCAGTACAGAGGATTACCAGCTTGGTTACTGGGAGTGTTAATGCCATGTCCAGTGGGGAAAGGAGCAGAAGAGAACAATAGGTGGAGCAGCTTGGTGGCTCCAAATGGAGATAAGGCCACTAAATGTTAAGGGAGCGGAGTGGCTGACACCATCTTAAGTAACAATCTAAAGAGTGTCATCTGGAGTAATATCAGCGTGAATTTCTTTTTTGTCCCAAGTAGTCCGTGACTGGAGACAGTAGAAATCCACTTACCAAAAGCCCCTCTCAGACCGACCCAGACAAGACCACCAGCTGGAAGGGGAGATGCACGTTTCACTAACTAAAAGGGATTTGTTAGTTAGCTGATCACCTAGTGTGCCACCAGGGGAACCTTCTGTCATCAACCAAGCCAGTCCCCTGCCAATCTGCTTGCCCGTCTGGTTACCACTGCTGTCAGCCCAGTCTGCAGAACAGCTGCTTGTAAGATTAGTCACTAGGTAAGGACATTTCTTTGAGGTGTCGGAGACGGGGAAGGCTGGCATTTGAGTGAGGGAAGAATGGAAGGATGAGCTGATTTAGGAAATGTCATACGTTACACAGAGGGAGGTGGAAAACTTTTCAGTCTTTTGTTAAACTGTTGGCAGCATGGCAGTGGACTGAACAGATATTCTCTCCAGGTGGCCTTGCTATCCATGGTGCTTTTTGGTGTTCTTAAGTTACTTTTAATCAGTTTGGCAAACGTTGTACCCCACCTTGTGTGTCTTAGGTATGCCAGACTTGCTGAAGCATGTATTGAATGCCTTGTTCCTATTTATCTTTCTGTATAGCTCTCATGTTTTCTTTTTATTGTGGTTTGTATCGAGTATGGGAAAAATAGGTGTTGTGTCTTCACGGTTTTCTTTTTTCATGTTGAAGAAAAAAAAACAAGCAGTGGACAAGTTCAGTTATTGATGATTTCCCCCTGTTATAGCCAGTAGGTCTTAAATACATTTAGGGTTCAATATTGAAAATACTCTGAAACCTGAATAGCCAAGCTCAATTAATTAGCTTATTAATAAAGGAAAAAAGGCAGCATTATGCAAGGAAGGTATATTATCTTATTGGAGAGTAGTCACAGCTATCAGAAATCTATCCCAAAATGGCTACTCAAAGTACTCATATTTATATGGTTTTCAACAAACAGGCTAGTTGAAGTTTCCTATGCTTTCCTAAACTGGTTTTAACCAAAGTAACTCACACTCAGCCAGTAAATGCTTCACTTATGTTAATGACATTCTGATGCACAGTATTTGTTCTAAGTTTTGGTAGTGTAAATTTTTCAGTGTTTCACTAAAGTCTATGGTACATTGCAATTCCAGTTGATCTTAGGCAAGGGGTGTCAAATTCAGCTGGTTCCATGGGCCAAATGAGTGGTGCAGAGCTGTTCCATGGCCTGGATCAGGCTGACAGACCCTCCTCCATTCCCTGTGCAGATCCGGGATCCACACTGCATGTTCATGATGCATCCCCAGCAGGTTTGGCACCTGCTCAGCTAGTCCGCAACCCATGCTGCACACAGTGCCCATGCTGCTGGTCTGGGACTGTGCCACAGACAGTGCCTGCTTCAGGTGGTCTGCAGTGCAGGTCGCAGACCAGCTACAATGAGCACAGCATGCATCCAGACCAGCCAGATGGTGAGGTGAGGCACCACATGTGGCATGTATGCTGGACTGACCAGGGTGGGCACTACGTGTAACACAGATCCTGGAGTGGGTGCTGCATGTGGCACACGTCCCAGGCCCAGCACGCGGGGTTGGTCCAGTGTATGCCTCGTGGGTCAGCTCAGACCCAGGGGCAGCACCTGGGGCCAGGTGATGGGTCTTCACAGGCTGGATCTGGCCCATGAGCCATGTCTTTGACACCCCTGGTTTAGGACATGTTAGGTACATTCTGGCTCTAAAGTTTCCAGTTGTATACTTAGTTTATACAAACGTTTTGGGAAAATGAGGCTTTAAGTAACACCATTTAGTTGAGGCAAGTCACATTAAGCCTAAACACATGCATGTGAGTTCTGTAGCTAGTGCTTCTGCTGCACAGATAATAGCTAAAGGTTCTAGACTGCTCCAGCCTGGAGATCTCCAAAGTAATTTAGAAAAACTGAACAATTATTTAATGTTGGTTTTGTTTTGCATTCCAGTGCAGATAAAGTGTTAAATCAAGCTGTTAAACAGTGTTAAAACAAGCCGTTTGCTAGACCTCAGAAAGCAAACTGTGGTTAATACCAGGCACTGGTAGTAATCTCTATGCCTTTACCCTGATACACCAGGGCTCCCCTCTGTATTCCTCCACTAGGATTGCTTCAGCTCCATTTACATACTTGCCTCAAGTTCTCATACTGCTGTCCAAGCCAGACTCCTACTGTGATCTGTCTTGAAGCTCAGGCTTCTCAAAAGAATATGCTTTTTATCAGACCTGGCAAAACCTGGAGTGAACTTTGTCCTGGGAGATTCAGATACAAAACTAGGGACAGTCTTCAGAATAGCTGTTTCATTAAGAACACAGAGGCATTTCAGACCTGTCACTTTTAAGTATGCCAGCATCAGCTTGAATGCAGCGTCAGTGAGATGTTGGAGCAGGAGCCCTTCAAAGCAACAGTGGGCTTATTTTAAGTGACAGGTCTACTTTTTTAACAGCACCTCATTGAAATCAGTGGTTTGAGTGAACACAGTACAGTGAGGCATTCCACTGCTTGCATTTCCTGGTCCTCATTAAAATTTTCTCATATCCCAAAGCTGGTAGTCAACAGCTTTTCAGAGAAGCACTGAA
This sequence comes from Alligator sinensis, assembly GCF_000455745.1. NCBI lineage: Eukaryota > Metazoa > Chordata > Crocodylia > Alligatoridae > Alligator > Alligator sinensis. The sequence goes on along the minus strand of NW_005842280.1, from coordinate 1,179,896 downwards.
ATGGGGTCCTCAGCTGTGTAAAGCTTAGTTATGTAAACATGAGGAACAAAACAATAATCATTACCACAGTTAGCTTATTTTTTTTATTTGGAGAAATATGATGTCACAATATAATCACTGATTCTCTGTATTTAACAGGGCAAATGGCTATTAAAGAGTAAGTCTCTTTACCCCATTGTAGGACCTGTTGTGTTTTGGTGATTTTATAAAATTGAGTGGAACTACTGACCCAATTCACGTTTATAATCTGGGTCATGCCAAGCAAACACGAATATTTAAAGAAAATCAGAAAGGTGTGGATTTTTTGGGTTAACGGGTGATTGGTTTTCTCAGTTGCTGGTGACAAACAGAAATCTGCAGTTGATATGCAAAGCAATGTGAGTTTTAGGATGCAGCACTCACATCAGGTACATCTCAGTCTTGTGCTGATCAGGCATGGATTCTAGGGTGACTTTTGGAGGGTGACTAAGTATGACCTCCAGATAGACTGCCAACAACAGAAAATTCCTATATGGATTAAGAAACAAACAGTCAGCACATTGAGTGACTTTAATATCCTATTTCTGGAGGTTCCTGCGCCCTGCTAGCAGAGTTGCCCTGCCCTGGTGTCTTCACATACAGAGTATTTCAGCAATAGTCCATATCTCTTCACCACTGCTTCTCTTCCTCTCTTAGGGTCAAACAAAGTCAAATGCTACAGAATGAAGCATGTGAGTAACAAGCCCATGTGGAATCATTCATGCATTTGGCCATGAAGTCAACGATAGTTGTGCCAGAAAGACGAGGATGTGGGACAGAAGTTCAAAAAAACAGTTTAACCTAACTCTGTTAAGTCTGATTCTACATCCATCCAGGTTTATCTTAAACTGGTTTTGGCCATCTTGAAAGTGGCTTATGTGCACCGAACTTCTGTTGTGTTACAGATTTGAACTGGTTTCTGATCACTTTTACCAGTTTATGTGTAACTTCTGTCCTTAGCTTGAAAGTCATTTCAACCTATGACCAGATATGCTCCCCTAAAACTCTTTTGGAAAAACAGTCAGGACACAAACGCTGAGAAGAAGAGAAGGAAGACATTGTGCTGCTTAGGGATAAAGGTTGTAGCTGTGTTGGTCTAAAAGCAAAATCAGTCAGTGTGGTAGAGGCAAATATCTTTTATTAGACCAATCAGATAGTTGCAAAAAAAAATTCTTCAAGCCCAAAAGCTTGCAAATAAAGATTTTTTTTTGCAATACTCTAGTTGGTCTAATAAAAGATATTGCCTCTACCACACTGACTGCTTGTGCTGTCTAGAACAGAAATATGTCCTGGAAATCATGATAAATGACAGTGTATTCCAAAGGAGAATCCATATAAAATAATTCCATACATTCCATAGCCATAGTGCTTCATCTCTGCAGAGCTGAGTCCTAGCATAAAGGGAGCCACATAATGGGAGTCTTTGCTGCTTCTGTCACTTTCAAATGCGGTTAGAGTCTTTTCTCGCCATTGTGCTGAGCAAAGGTATTGATGGGTAGCTACTGGAATGTGTGAACATTTTATCAAAACTCTTTTGAATGTGTTAATTCTTGAGGCTAGTTTTAAAGAAATTGAAAATATTTTATTAGAAATTCTCTTAAATTGTCTACTCTCTATGCACTGTCATGCAGGCTTTCTGTTTAGTATTGCAGGCAACCTTCTGTTTTATAAGTATAGTTTCTTGTGCCAGACGCATTTGGAAATACATCATAGCACTGGATACCAATTAGGGTTTCATTAAAATAATCAGGGGAATAAGTAATAAGCATCCCTTTTCATTTTACCTTTGCCAGTATAGATCATTTAATGCCTGAGAGAAATCCTAAAAGCAGGTATGAGTGGTTGTGTTTGCTTACATATGGTAACATTTGGCAATCTGTTTTTGGCATATTTTTCAAGCCCTTTAAGGATACTTGAAATAGTTTTATATAGAACTACACAAAAATGACATTATTCTTCATTAACCTTGATTTATTTCAACTTCTATATGTATGCGCTAGTGGTTTTCTCTGTGACAGATAACAGTGTAACTTGGCACAGTGTGTAAAACAATAACATTGACTGCTGTGACACCTACTGGCAAAGCAGAGTTGAACTGGAGAAAGCCTCTAGTTACTACTCTGTTTATTCCAGCTTTCTATTTTCTACCACTACCCACAGTCTTTTCCATTCTTGGCATAAAACATTCCCCCACTGTCTTTTGGAAAGATTGACATTGTCTCATCTTTTGCAACTGTCTTGGGACTTTGTGTATTTCATTTTTTTTGTCAGCTTTTTTTTCTTATATTTTCTTTTCCTCTCAATTTCTGTTTTAACTCTCCTCCTGATACTTTAATCTCCATCCCCTTTATTTCATCTCTCTCTTCTTGCAAGTTTCTGCTATATCAGCCTCATTAATAATGATAGAAACTATAAGGAAATCACTTTGAAGTCTTCTCTGAATTGCCATTTCCCACTAAAATAGCTCATCTTTCGTGATCTGTGATCGTAACTTTAATCATAGAGACACATTATCATTCTTATTGCTCTATTAAATACCTCACCCTTCAAGCATAAAATATGCCATTGGTGCAGTTTTTTCCCATGATTTTTGTGAAACGGCATTGGTGCTTAGGGCAAAACAAGGTTTTTTGTTTTTTTTTCCTGTGTGCCATCATCTGTGTGATAGGGACCTAGCAATGCCCAATAATGGCAGTTTCCTGGGAGAATAAATCCTGTTAACAATTGCAACAAAATTCAATAAGGGCTGCTTTCTCAGAAAGCTAATTCTTCTGTACTCAAAAGAATACCACAACTTTTCACAAATACTGTACCTTTCTTTGATTGTGTTTCTGCTCCAAATGTGATGCAGTGGGGGTCTCAGTTGATTGCAAAAGTGGTGCAGTGAGGGTTTCAGTGGCTTAAATGATGATGTATTCTATTTCTCAGGGAAAAGAAGGGTTTTTTGTTTTGTTTTGTTTATTTGCATTTTCCGTATCTGCCCTTCCATGCAGAAACTCAACCTGGAAAGTGACACTCAGGCAGGGTTCTCTCCATCTTTCTCATCACTAGTAATAACCATTCTCCAGCTGGATTTCAGCTGACAAATTTGCTGATGATGCAGAAGGCTTAACTGACTTGAGGTTCTAGTCTCATCTGTCCTACTTGTGTGGGTTCTTATACTGCATTCATCACCTTAGTACCATCCTGCTCTTCTAGCATTTCTTACATTTAGGCCCATTGTGAACTCAGCTTGCCAGTTGAGTGGCACTTCCAGCAAACTCTAATCCCTATTAGAATAGGAGCACACAGATTAAACTAATGTTCAGCAGCCATTTTTACACAGCATTAGTCTGACTCAGTCACATGCCATCAAAAGCTGTCATTTAAAATCTCAAATTACAGAAAATCTCTTAATACCTTAGTCTAATCATAATCTTCTCCTTAGCTGAAGAGCTCTGTACTGAGACAATTGATCTTAACTTTATTATCTATTCCCACTTATAGCTATGGATACATAACTCATGTTGCAGTTAGTTATCTCACAGTGAAGGATTGTAAATGAAATAACTTCTTTCTTTGCATTGTCACGGCAGATGAAGCTCCTGCTTTGACATACAGCATATGTGGGGAGCCGTAGCTTTAAGAGGATCCTCCTTGAATCAGTTGGAGCCTGTTACTGTGTTATTCAGAGGCTCATGTTCTCTAGTACTGATGCAGACATGGAATGAAGCAGACCTCCTTCAGACTACTTGGCCCTAAAGGTGGAAACAGATGTCATCTTTCCTCGTCTTTGTACCCCCATAATAATTTCCATGGCACCACAGAGTGCAAGCAAATAGACATCCGTATCTTTTGTCATGCCACAAATTCCCAAATTTGTGGCCACAACAGAATATAGCAATAATTTGTAGTGGTGTGTGAAGCTGGCGCTATTCAATTTGGATTTGGATTTGGCCTGAATCAGGGACAATGATTTGATTTATTGATTTGAATCACTGTCCCTAAAGATTTGTGATCTGAAGATTCGATATTGATTTGGAGAATCAGTGATTTGGACATAGACACAGCTTTAAATGCTTTTTCTACATACCTCAAGGTACCAGGTGTGGCTTGTGAATGCTGTGATGGTGGGGTGGATGGTGCTTCCCACAGGAGCATGGGGAGACCCCCTGTGTGCTCAGCAGTGAACTGGGAAGTGGATTGGAAATACTTTCAGTCCACTTCCAGGTTTGCTGCCAAGCACATGGGGGGGCCCCCCGCACCCCTCCAGCTCAGTGATCAGTCACAGGGGGACCCTGGGTGCCCCCCCCCACAGACCCAGGAGATACCAGTCACTGAGCCGAGGGGGACATAGGGGAGCCCCCCAGCGCGCTCCCTGATGGACACAGAAGTGGATCAGAAGTGCTTCTGGTCCACTTCTGGGACTGCTGCTGAGTGTGCTGGGGGACCCCCCACACTTCTGTTGGACACTCCATGTACAACAGCATCGCAGCACTCATGAGCTGCCTGCTACCTAGGGGTCTATAGAAAAAACATGTAAAGCTGTGTCTATGTCTGAATCTCTGAATCTTTCCAAATCTCGCTGAATGGATTCGGAGAGTTCTGATTCAATTCAGACAGATTCAAGGGTCCTTTGACTTGATTCGGGTTCAGAGATTCAGCCACTGAATTGGGCCGAATCTCCACTGAATTGAATCAGGGACCGAAGCTTCACACAGCCCTAATTATTTGTGCTGCTTTATTGTGGTGCACATCTATTTGCTTTATGGTGGGAGAGTGTGAATAGCATGGAGCTACCAGTACTTTCCTGCCATGGGCAGGGGCGGGGGCTTGGGGGCTTCAGGAGCCTGATCCTGCACACTCCAGGAATTCCCATGCAGGATCAGGCATCTCAAAGCCTGGGAGAGCCTGCCCAGCTTTCCCAGTTTACCAAGATGTGCTTCTGGGATCTCAGGGAATTCCCAGGGCATGTAGGACTAGGCCCTCAAATGTCAGGAGAACTTGTCACCCTCTGAAAAGTGAGGGTACTAGAGATGTTATAACTTTGTATCTGCGGGTGGTGGACATCAGCCAAAAGGGCTAGGTACAGACAGTCAAAAAGCCAAGGCTGAATCGATTCAGTCTTTTCAGGTTAGTCTAAATTGCACAGATTAAATTGAAAAAGAAGTGACAGACATTTACTTTTGATTCAGGAAATGCAGTCACATGCCTGCAGTGGCTCAGGCCAGAAGCTTGGGGCAGTAGAGCACAGCTCTCTGGTTGTGTTCACTTCCTCTTTCTACTGCTGCGTCCAAGGTCTCTGGGATTTTCAGTCCAGAATTACAGCAGCAGGACTCTGATGTATTGATGAAAGGTGCCAAGCAGCATTTGTTATCTCAGAGCCTGATACTATAGCAGAATTTTGACATTTGCAGTTTACACTCGGGCTAAGTATAGGCATTCAAAAAGCCCAAGGCTGAATTGATTCAGTCTTTGCAGGTTAATCTAAGCTGAAAGATTGAACTAATAAAATTAATAGACATTCTCTTTTGATTCAGGAAATGCAGCTACATGCCTGCAGTGGCCTAAGCCAGAAACCAGAGGTCCTAGAGCACAACTCTCTGGCACAGCCAGCATGGACTGTATGTTTGCTTCCTTTTCCTGCTTCCCCCAAGGTCTCTAGGATTTTCAGTCCAGACTCAAAGCAGCAGGACTCTGCTTATCACTTCTTCTTCCTGCTTCCAGGTATCTCTGGGATTTGTAGTCCACAGTTGCAGCCAGCAGTAAATTTGAGCAAGGGAAGGAGTGTTTAACCCCCACTGTCTGGCCCCAGATCCCAGTGGGGTTTTGCCTGAGGGGGAGCAGTCCCCCCCTGTAGACTGGGGGGTACTGCTGGGCTTGCCCAGCAGTCCCCAGCTGGGCTTGCCCCCACCATCCCTGTGTCAGTCAGCTCTCAGTGCCCCAGCTAGGGAGCAGAGGGGCAGGGCCAGCCCTGCTCTTGAGAGCAGACAGCACAGCACAGCCCAGGCCTGCAAATCATGCTCGGATGCTGGGGAACTGTGATTTAACTTGAACCAGGAACGGGTCTGGGACAGAAGTTTTATTAAACTGGTTTGACCAAAATCAGTTAAGTCTGATACTACATTCAACCAGGTTTATCTTAAACCAGTTTCAGCCATTTTGAAACTGGTTTATGTGCTGAGCTTCTGTTCTGTTACAGGTTTAAACCAGTTTCTGATGACTTAAATGGGTTTATGTGTAACTTCTGTCCCTAGCCAAGAAGATAATTTGAAGATAGGCCAATTTCTTATAAGAGTTTATCCTGAATCCCTTGCTTTTTTGATAATTTGTAGTTAACTCAAGACAGAGGTAACTTAACTATGAAACTATTAGACATCTGAGGAGCATTACACTTTATATACAAATGAAACATGAGAGGGATGGCTTTAAACAGATGTTTCACAACTGAAGTGAATTGAGTTTGTGACTGATGTAAGCAGAAGAACCCATCTTGCAAAGTGTGGTTAACTGAGTCTCTGATAAGAGGCTAAAATTCAAATGGGCTATTGCAACTTTCAGAATTAACTCTGGACAAAGCAGTTAGAATATGCCAGACAGAGAAATCTGAAACAAACCTCTCAAAGCCCTGAGGTCGTATAAGGTTCTTGCTATAGATTGCAGTTGTCAAACCCACCCTGTCACTTGAGCTGGATCTAGCCCACAGGGTTCCTTATGAGCTGAATCCAGATGAGGTGGTATTGGGGCAAGCAGCAGCAGTGACAGTGTTCGGTGGGGCAGGTAGCTCTGGGGCCCAATACAGCTGCTATTCACTCTCCACTGCTGACACACAAGCCCAATGGGGGTCCATGTCCAAATTTTAGGTGGTAGGCTTCTCTCTCACTTGTCCTGCCCCCCAAATTCTCAGCCCTTCTATCAGCTCCATACAACTTGGCTCCACAGACTGGATCTGGCCCAGGGACTTTAAGTTTGATGCCCCTGATCTAGATAAATGTTACATTACATATGAAAGAATAAATGACATTTTAGGATCAAAGGAAAGTAGAGCTGGAAGGGAATCTTATGAGGTCAAATAGTTCATCCCCCTGCTCAAGGCCAGATCCTCCCTGACTAAAGCAGCCAAGCCAAGTGGAATGGTGATTTCACAACTTCTCTAGGTAGCCTGTTCCAGTGATTGACCACCCTCATAGTCAGAAAGTTCTTTGTAATTGCCAGCCTAAGTTTCCTCTGATGTCGCTTGAGGCTATTGCTCATAGTCTTGTATCTTACAGCCACATAGAATAGCCCATCTCCATCCTCTCTATAATCACCCTTCAGGTATTTAAAGACTTTTAACAGTCCTCAAATCAGTGTACCCCCTCACTCCTCTCTTCTCCAGACTAAGTATCCCTAGTTCTTTCAGCCTTTCCTCATAAGTCATGCTTTCCAGACCTCTAATACTTTTTTGTCACTCTGCTCTGGACTGTTTCCCATTTGTCCACATCTTTCTTGAAGTAGGGAGTCCAAAACTAGACACAGTGCCCAAGGTATGGCCTTACCAGTGCCAAACAGAGTGGAAGAATCACTTCCCTTGATTTACAAGTGACATTCCTGTTGATACAGCCCAATATGTGGTTGGCTTTTTTTAAGCAAGCGAATACTGTTGGCTCATATTTAGCTTATGGTCCACTGTAACCCCCAAGTGACACTCCCGTTGATACAACCCAGTTTAAAGTAAAGCAAAGTTGTTGTTTCTGTTGCCATGTCTGCAAGAAGCCTATGTTACATAGTACTGATCAATTAGAATTTAGACACTTAGGAAAGAGACCTCTGTCAGACAACTTTGCACTGGTCAGAAATCACTCAGTACCGTCCTGAAGCCTCTCCTCATCCTTC
>NW_005842280.1:1148469-1171993 GCF_000455745.1 Alligator sinensis | reverse complement strand
TCTTTCAGAAGCACACATATTCTCTTTGGGATCATTGGAATTGGACCCAAAGCCCAACTATTGAAATTGCATAGAGGAATACTTGAAGAAAGAGAAAAACCCTCTCTATGCGTTTCTGTAAACATCCTGTTCATTCCCAGGTTGGCAGATCTTCCTCATCAACTTGTTCTCCTTCATGGCACTGTCTTCTCAGAGGCACGATGAATGACTTGCTGTCATGCCCACTGAGCACTTGTGAACAGCAGGTGGGCAATGATGGGACTTCTGAGTTCTTTTCTTTGTTCATTTAACAGACCAAACTGCCATTTATTCTCTAGCTCTGTATGTCACAAATTGGGGTGATCAGAAGTCACATCTGTAATTACTCCAAAACAGGAAAGCATCTAGCATCTGTAGCAGTGCTTGCTGAGGTGCTGATAGGTGCCATCCCTTTGCGCTGGAACTGTTCTTTTATCTCCTCCTCTTGTTATCTCATTATATCACAGTAATGGCCACAGGATGTAATCGGGGTTCAAAACCTGTCATAGTGCTAGGTTTGTACAGGCTTTAAGTAGATCTTGCCACAAGTGTCTTAATTATTTTTCTTTTCTTTTCTTTTTTTAATTCCTGCTCTTTTCTGATTAACTTATTAACTGTTAAAACACTTCAAATACTATCCATTTAAAATCTAGCTTCAGACAGCTAATTATAATGTTTTAAAAACAAATCTTTATTTAGGTCTTTAATGTCAAAATATTACTGAGAAATTTGACATAAACTGCAGACTTCATAAAACAGAAGCCCACCATTTTTTTTTTCAGATGTACATTTTATTTCCTTCCTATACTTTGTCTCTTTTTATAGCAAGCTAATTCACAGTATCTGTAAATCTGTTTTATTGCTCTCTGAAATTAAATAATTCTCATTTGTACTTTTTGGTTTTACCCTGAGAATCCATCCAACGGTACATATCTATTGTGTTCCTGTTGAACATTGTGTTGAAGCAGTGATATCCGAAATGGTTACCTGGACATATCACAGAGGTCATCATTTCCAAATATCTCTGATTTGGGGGTTTTCTGTTTGTGGGTGACCAATTTGAGACATTTAGTCCTGATCGAGTAGACAGTTCTGCAGATCAACCCCAAGGCATCTCAAATTGAACACCTAATGATGGAGGTCACTTTGGAAAATGTTGGCCAGGACTTTCCTAAACCTACATTTATAAATAAACAAAATAGGAGTACTGCCTGAATCATTGAGGAATTGAGAGTCTCAGTCTTAATTATATTTATGGTTGAAATGAACAAGACAGAAGCTGGGGAGCACTTTATAGTCCATGATCACCATATCTTCATACTTGATCTGTTTGGAACGTCTTGGTGAAAGAAAAATCCAGCTATTAAAATGATGGAGTGGACTCGGAGGAAATGGAAGGAGAGATCTCTTAAGCAGTTATTTTATTTTCTTACTTTACAAAGAAGAGAACTGTTAGAGGATGCTTTGGGTAAGGAACCTATTGCCAGACATGATGGGGTGAAAATTTATAAAGAAAAGATGCGATCCTTTATCTGAGCAACTCAGGTCTGGTTCAATACCCATTTGATTAGTGCACAAACTTGGAAGAAATACTGTAGGATAGAAATATATCTGTCTTTAGATTTTTAAGTGCTGATTTCATGGACTTAGGCAGACACATTAAAGAAAACAAAAGAAAACCAAAAAACCTATAGAATAATTAATGTAACACAAGTTACTGAGGGAATGCTGCTGAATAGAGAATATGATATTTTCATTTGAGATAAACCATATGGGCATATATATGTGTGTGTAGATTAATATAAATTCATATCTGTGTGTGTGTGTGTGTGTGTGTGCGCGCTCATCGCACACACACACTGCAATAAACAGGGAGCACTTGAAAGAAAAGTAGGCAAATTGGGGGCTGTACATGTAGAGGTAATATTAAAAAAAAAGAGGTAATTTTCTCTCATGTAATTCATGTTAACAAAAGAAGTATTACTTTTAATTCAGGGCACCTAATTTCTTAGAAGAGGTAGGTAGACATAGTGAAGGAAGTATAGCAGCAGAGTGACAAAATGTTTGAATCTGAGTTGCTGATTTATGAGAGAAGATTTTTCAAAATTCTCTTTAGAAAAATCCTCAAGTCTTTCAACACATTGCAGGATAGCAATAAAAATGGCAAATTGGAAATGTGGGAGAAACCGAGCAGATAGGAACCAAATCAAAAGATTGTAAAGTATTCATCCAGAAAAGAGAATAAACTTAGTACCCTGGAAAAGGTATGGGATAGTTTAAAATGAGTACCACAAGGTAATGATTTTTTTTTTTTTGTGGAAAAGCAAAAATGTTTAAGTGATATAACAAAGGTTTCCAGATTTCTGACAAGACAGCGCATGTCTTCCAGACTTACTTCTCTACCAGTTCTGTGACTGGAACAAGGTAAATTACTTAGATTGTGAAGTCCAGAACTTGGCTAACATGTAGCAATTTGCTACGCTTTCACAAAGCACAGGTACAAAGTAAATTTGTGCTCTAGGAACATAAAGCAAAAATATAGGGGGAATAGGAGTTGCTGGTTAAGATTGTTTTCTCTATGTCTGCAAGTTTTTGGGGCTCAACTTAGTTTCATGCTGTATCTGTAACAACATGGCCTTTCTTACTATGCACCATCCTTTGTATGTGCAACTCCTAATGAAGAGTGAGCAGATGGAAAGGAGGTAGCATGACTGGTGAAGCAAGGGTGAGAGGTTGAGGAGACAGCTCGGAAAAGAGAAGCAAGAGGAATAAGAGGATGGGCTAGGCTGACAAAGGAGAACAGAGGAAGGATGGTTGAGTGGTTACAGCTGGCTCTGAGAACTGGGCCAGTGTTTCCTGCTCCACAGCAGACTTGCTGCGTGGCCAGGGCAAAAATCCCCTGAGGTTCCTGAGCCTCAGTCCTCTATCTGTGAAATGTGGACAGTGAATACTGCCCTCTCTCACAGGGGGGCTCGCAGCTGAAATGGGTAGAATGAAATCTGAGAAAAAGAAAGGGAAGAAACGTAAAGGGGATGTAGTGAGTTTGCCAAATGCCAAAATGTTAGAACTAAATACATGTAAAAACACTTTTAATTATGGGTGTGACTCTGCCACATTTACTCTCTCTTTGCCATGTTCAAGTGAATGAGGATATTTGTTCAGTATGGCATTACTTAGTATGAGTGAAAGAAGCAGAGTGGAGCCTTGTATCAGTACTTACCTTACGTCACAGACGCACAGCACTATGTAAAGTAGGCTGTTTGTTTTTCACAGAGGAAAAGGTATTTTTTAAATAGATAATAGCACACACCTTTGTTTAGAAATGAGATGGGTATAATAGAGGTTTTCAACCTGCATCTCAAGTGCTGTGAAAGTGTACCTCCTTTCAGCCCAATAGGTAGAAATTAAATGCAAGTATTCTACCCAGCAGGACAGCAGATAATTATGTTTGTCATCTACCATTGTCTATAAATTTAAATTTGCTGGTTTCAAAACCGAAGGATACCTAGTTAAAGTGTAGGCATAATGTCACTCAACTACAGTGCTTGAGATCATTAGAAAAGGTGGAAGGAGCAGAGGTTATTTTTTTTAATTTTGCTTTACTAATTACATTACATTGCTGACCTGCACCATGGTTCTCCCAATTCCAAGTGCAAGAGGGCAGCATTTGTGGGGGAGTGATGACTGATGAGTGGGTGTATCAAAGTAAGGACCTTGCTGACTTTTTAAAAAAAATCAAAATTGTATTCTTTTTCTTTCCTTTCCTCTTGTAACAAAAGAGAATTTTCTTCTTAAAATAATGAAACAGGTGTTTCAGCTACATTGTTCAAATGCTTTCACTGCAGCTTGGAAACAATCGTGACCAATGGGGCCCTGGAATGAGGATGAGATTCTGTGCATGGCTGTGTGCAGGGAACTACTGGATGGAATCAGAGCTGTTCTCCTAGTGTTAAGGCGAGCAGGCTGTGTAAATGTAGCCAACCCCCCTCCTGTCTGTTTCCAACGAAAATGTTAGCAGAAGAGCTGCCTGATGTACAAAAACAGCAGTGAGGGAGGGAAATTGTTTGAACTAGTTCAAGGAGGGTTAAGCAAGAGTAATTGAATGACATTAAATAAAAAACATTTAAAAAGCATGAGCCAAATTCTAATATCCACTGCAGTGGAAGACTCATCTGTGAGAGACTCTCATTGCACATCAGAAGTAACTTCCCCAGACACTCATTGCAGAGGAATGAGTAGGATGGGTGCGAACACATTTCTCACTAACTACTGGTATGGCATGAGTATGACTCCATACACTGACCCAAACCCAGCATGCTTGCCTTGTCTGCTCTCACCCTTTCCTTGCAGATGACTGCACTTGTGGCTGTGTGCAGGCGGTTAGTTGTAATAGTGCTGGGGTCCACACACCATACCAAGATAAATGCATAGATGTCCCTTTGTAGTATGTTGGTGGATGATGTTTTATTCTCCGCTCTGTTTCAATGCAGGTTCACATGAGCAAATCCTTTTCCTTTTTCATGTATACAGAACTAGGCTCCAAAACAGAAAAAAAGCTTCCTAGACTTCTTCTTTGTCTCTAGGACTAGAATGTGAAATACCATCCTGAGAGAAGTGGAGGAAGCTTCCTGTACTTAGACCAAGCAGACTACTGAAGAAGGTAGTGTAAGGATGGATGCGAACACATTTCTCATTAACCCTCTACACTGGTTGGTAGATGGATTAGATGGTCAAGGTGCTGGCTCCCATCTATAATTTTAATAGTTGTATAGATGGGAGGAGAAATACCCAGTATTGTTCCATGCCAATACTGGAACTCTGTTCTGTACCATTTAAAATATGCATTTGTAGCATTGCAAAATTATGCTGAGAATGTGGACTTCATTTGCATGCAACAGGGGTGTAAAAGATATGGCTTGCAGGCTGGATCCAGCCCATGGAGCCCTATCCCCGATTCCTCGGTGCTGCCCCTAGGTCTGGAGTTGACCCACAGGGTGTACACAGCTTGCACCATATTGGCCCTGCCTGCAGGGCACATGACATGTGACATGCACCACACGTGGTGCCTGCCCTGGCTGGTCCAGGACATGCACTGCATGTGGTGCCTGCGCCAGCCAGTCCAGGACATTGAGGCATGCTGCTCCCACTCCAGCCAGTCTGGGACCTGTGCTGCATATGCCGTTTCCTCTGACTGCTCCAGTGTGAGCACCACGTGCAGCGTGCATTCCAGCTCAGCCAGAGTAGGCACCCTGTGTGGCACAGTCCCACGCCAACACCAACCAGAGCAAGTGCCACATGTACTGGATCTGGCATGTAGGGTGCAGGTGGGGAGGGTGGCTTCATGGGGCTGATTCAGCCCACAGGGCCAGCCACTTGCCATTCATTTGGCCTGTGGACCAGCCCTGCACCACTCATCTGACCCACAGAGCCAAATGAGTTTGACACCCCTGGCATGTAAGATAGGACTGAAATGTATAGCACAATTAAATATGCCGAGTTCCTCACACTGCTCATTGAAAATCCAGCATATACATTTTCCCCTCCAACACACACAGTGAATTTAGTTGAGTTTTGAGTTTAACTCTTTCATTTGCTTCCTCTGAGAACCTGTAATCAAAAAAAACATTATGACTGGCTAGTGTTTCACTTTTCAGTCTGTAGTTTGCTGCCAATCATACAAAATTTGGCTACAGTATAAACAGGAATTACTATCTAAACCTATCATATGCCAATGATACAGTACATGCAAGCTTCCACCAAAAGAGCAGGTGTTTTTTCCAGGGTCATTATCACCGATTGGATGTTTACACAAAGCTACTACTTGCTGCTAGTTCAACTTCACACCCATCTTGTTATCTGACCTTTTCATTGCCAGAGGCTATATTTAGAGATGTGAAACATTTTGTCAGTGTGTCTTACCAGTGCTGACCGTCAGTCCACCACTTCTTACCAGCATTCACCTAAAGAGTGATACATAGTTTCCTGGGGCATCTACTTAAATGGCAATCTTGGAAACAAGTTATTTTTAATTGAAAGCACTGGCTTAGTTATATGTAGTGTCCTCTCATTTTTTTGTAGGGGAGCATGATGTTTACTTGGATTTCATAGACATAAGCTAAAAAAATTCAGTTCATGAAGTTGCTGCATAAGAGCTCATATTGTTGGGAAATGAGAGGCTGAATTAACTTCTTATGTACCTTTAGTGGAGTTACAAGAGGATCTGACCCAACACCCACAACAGCCAGTGGCTATATTTCTCCTTAAGTCAGTGAGTGGAGAAACAAGCTTGAAGCTGTTACAAAAATGCACAAAGTTCTAGTTCCTTTCACATGGATCTCAGACCAGCTGGAGCAGGCACTGCATGAAGTTCAGGTCTTTGGCTGGCTATAGTAGGCACCTTGTGTGGCACACGTCCCAGGCACTGCGGGTAGGAGTGATCTGCCCTTCCTGAAGCAGAGGTAAGCTCAATATGTAACATGGGTCCCAAACTGGCTGGAATGGGGTGCAATATGCACTGGATCTGGCATGGGGCAGGGGAATGACTCTGTGGTGCACATTTTTAGAAGAAACTATCCAAGTAATCTAATGTGCTAAATTGTGCCCATTTATACTTTTAAAGCTACATTGAAATCAGTGTTGTTGGATGGATCTAATTAAGAGCAGAATTTAAATGATTTTAGAATAAGAAAGAGGTTTTATGGGTGGCTTATTTCTTATGGGTTTTGGCTGCACATTTTTGTTTTCCTGTATCTTATCAGATTGATATTCTTGTATCTAGACCTATCAGTTCAAAATTGTACTTTTATTACATTGGTTTAGAGATTGGAAAACTATATAAATAGATGTCAGTTTGCTTGAGGGGATTATGAAAGAAGAAAAGCATAGAAGAGTAAGTTTTAACTGACAGCTGAGATCAGTATCAGTTGTTTCTAAAATTAGAAAACGTTAATCCCAAACTAGCTGTTGAAAACAGTGCTTTCCATAAGGGATCAATGGGAATATTTCTGTGTAATAAAAAGCAGGTCTGTATAATTTGCTGATGCTGCTGGCATTTGCTTTTGAAAATCTCTCTCATATACTGTGATGATTGGTTATTTGAAATTTCCAGCTTTTGAGTTGTGTGTTTTTTTGTAAGTGAGGAGAAAACTGTGCTTGTCTTCCCTCTAGTTTTGAGAAGTTGGGTTATGCTGAATCCAGGGTTTTGTAAAGGGGGATGCAGGAGCAGTGATTAGCACTGCAGGGGTAGATGGATCCCCATTCACAGCTTCCCCCACACAGGGATGGGCAAACCACACTACCTAAGGCAGCCAGAGACAGTGGCCACAGTTTGTCATCATTGGCAATCCCTTGATTCGAGGAGGATGATGATTTCTGCCATGGCTCATTCATAGGTTTTAAGGTGACTTAAGAGTCCAATCTTTGAGTGACAGATCCATCCACAGAAGTTGCAGCTTTTTCCAAAGGGGAGAGTAGACTGCAGGCTGGGATTCCTCTCCTTTTCCTTCCTCTGCTCTCTCCTCTGCTTTGAGAGTAAGACACTTACCTTGAAATGGGATTGCACTTGGTTGAGGTTGTGGTGCTATTGGAGTCAGTTGGAAGCCAACTCCTCCCATCTTTTGATATCAGCATCCGTTTTCTTGATGTATGCCTTCAATGTGTCCTTGTAGCTTTTCCTGTGGCCTCATGATCACCAGGAGATCTCGGGCCACTACTAAGATGGAAAGAGAGCACTTGTTTTGGTAGTTGAAAGTCAGGCATCTCCACACAATGTCTGGTCCAGCGTAGTCAGCACTTGAGGATCATCGACTCAATGCTTGTAACATTGGCTTCATCAAGGATGCTGGTATTTGTGTAGCAATCTTCCCATTTGATTCATAGGATTTTCTGGAGGCATCATTGGTGATACCTCTCCAGGTTCTTGAGAGCTATAATGGTAGGTCACCCACATTTCACATTCATAGTTCATAGTCATTCATTCATTCATAGTTTCAGGGTTGGAAGGGACCTAATAGATCTTCTAGCCCGACCCCCCGCCAGGGCGGGAGAACAACCCAAAAAAACCCAAAAAAACACTCACCCTAAAAACAAAAACGGGACTCAAATGAGTCCAGCCAGGTAAGTATCCAGCCTCTTCTTAAAGATCCCCAGGGTAGGGGCCAGCACCACCTCCCTTGGAAGTTGGTTCCAGCTCCTAGCCGCCCTGACTGTGAAGTAGTTTTTTCGGATGTCCAATCTGTACCTCCTCTCCATCAACTTGTGCCCATTATTCCTTGTTATGCCAGCAGGGGCTAGGGGAAACAGCGTCTCCCCCAAACCCTTCTGGTTCCCCCTAGTGAGTTTATAGACGGTCACCAGGTCCCCCCTCAGCCTTCTCTTGTGGAGGCTGAATAGGTTCAAGTCCCGCAGTCTCTCACTGTAGGGTCTGCCCTGTTGTCCCCGGATCATGCGGGTGGCCCTCCTCTGGACCCTCTCCATGTTGTCCACATCCCTCCTGAAATGGGGCGCACAGAACTGGACACAATACTCCAGCTGCGGCCTGACCAGCGTCGCATAGAGGGGGAGGATCACCTCCCTGGCTCTACTCGAGATGCACCTGTGGATGCACGACAAGGTCCGGTTAGCCCTGCCAACCATGACCTCGCATTGTCGGCCCATGTTCATCTTGGAGTCAATAATGACACCAAGATCCCTTTCCGCCTCCGTGCTCTCAAGTAGGGAGTTCCCCATCGTATAAGTGTGCTGCTGGTTCCTACTACCCAAGTGCAGCACCCTGCACTTGTCCGTATTGAAACGCATCCTGTTCCTGTCTGCCCACCCCTGTAACCTATCCAGATCCTTCTGCAATCTCTCTCTCCCTGCTAGCGTGCTCACCTCCCCCCAAATTTTGGTGTCATCAGCGAATTTAAACAGGTTGCTCTCCACCCCAACATCAAGATCGCTGATGAAGACATTGAACAGCGCAGGGCCCAGGACCGAGCCCTGAGGGACTCCACTACCCACCTCCCCCCAAGTCGAATATGATCCATCCACCACCACCCTCTGAGTGCGACCCTTCAGCCAATCTGCAATCCATCTGACCGTGTAGGCATCTATGCCACAGTCGCCTAGTTTACTAATTAGGATGGGGTGAGAGACGGTGTCAAAGGCCTTGCTGAAGTCCAGAAAGACTACATCCACCGCGACACCTGCATCCATGGCCTTTGTGACCTGATCATAAAAGGCAATCAGGTTGGTCTGACATGATCTCCCCCTAATAAATCCATGCTGATTGCCCCTGAGCATCATCTCGGATGCCGGCCCATCACAAATGTGCTCCTTGATGATCTTCTCAAAGAGCTTCCCCAGGATTGAGGTAAGACTGACGGGCCTATAATTGCCCGGGTCCTCCCTTTTCCCTTTTTTGAAGATGGGGACCACATTAGCTACCTTCCAATCGTCTGGCACCTGGCCCAAGCACCACGATCGCTCGTAGAGCCGTGCCAGGGGCCCTGCAATAACCCCAGCCAGCTCCCTCAGCACCCTGGGGTGGAGAGCATCCGGACCCGCTGACTTGAACGCGTCCAGCCCCTCCAGAAGCTCTCTAACCCGGTCCTCCCCAACCTGAGGTCTGAAGGCGATCCCCTCGCGTCCGGCTTCTATCACAGCAGGGAAGTCCCGGTCCCTGCACAAGAAAACGGAGGTGAAGAATTGGTTAAAGAGGTCCGCTTTATCCTCTGACGCAACCACCAGATTGCCCCGCATATCCTGCAGGGGCCCCACATTACCCGGCGCCTTCTTCATCCTCCCAATATATTTGAAAAAGGACTTTTTGTTATCCTTAATCCTGGACGCTAATCCGAGCTCTATCTCCGCCTTGGCCTTCCTAACAGCCCGCCTGCAGGCCCGAGCAGAGGAGGTATACTCCTCTTTGGAGATTACACCCCCCTTCCACCGGGCGTACGCCACCCTTTTGGCAAGCAGGCATTCCCGGACACCCTTGGTGAGCCAGGGGGGCTTTTGGACACTCCTGCCCGCCTTGCTTCTTGTCGGGATGGACACCCCTTGGGCCCCGAGTATCGTTTCCTTAAGGAACGACCACTCCTCTTGGACGCTGAGTTCCTCTGCCCTCAAGGACCCCAGTTCCTCTCCCACTAATCTCCTCATCTCACTGAAGTTGGCCCTCCTGAAGTCTAGGGCCACCACCTTGCTGCGGGCCCTTGACACTCTACGCTGGATGGTGAATTCCAGCATGCGATGATCACTATTGCCCAGGTGGTCAAGAACCTGGAGGCCTCTTACCAGGTCGTCGCCTGCGGCCAGGACCAGGTCCAGCAGGGCATCTCCTCTGGTGGGACTGTGCACCTCCTGAATCAAGTGGAGGTCCTGCAACTCGGCCAAGAACCTCCTGGAGCGGTCCGTCCCGGCTGACTGCTCCTCCCAGCAGATGTCCGGGTAATTAAAATCGCCCATGACAACTACATCCCTTGCTTTTAGTGTCTCCGCAAGCTGGCCTGAAAATTCCCTGTCCAGCTCCTCCTCCTGATTGGGGGGTCTGTAATAGACCCCCACCGTCAAATCCCTCTCGCCTTGCCCCCCCTGGATCTTGACCCAGAGCACTTCAGCTCGCCCTTCCCCTGACCCCATACTGCTGGCAGAGGATGTGTAGTGCTCCTTGACATAAAGTGCCACCCCCCCGCTTTTCTGCCTTCTCTATCCCGCCTGTACAGCCTATAGCCCCTAATGTTAACTGCCCAGTCATGGGATGAGTCCCACCATGTCTCTGTTAACCCTACGACATCTGGATTTGAACTAGCTATTCTGAGGGCGAGTTCCTCCTGTTTGTTCCCCATGCTACGAGCATTGGTGTACAGGCATTTAAGGCCTTGCAAGACTGTGTGCCCCCCCACCCCCTGATTAGCCAGACCATCAGGACCCCCATTACTTACCTTTGCACCCCTTGCCCTGATGGCGTCTCCTCGTCTTCCTGCAGCCCCCTCCCCCGGCGAGTCTAGTTTAAAGCTCGCCGTACATAGAGGAGAATGGGGATGATGACAGTATTGTAGACTTGGATCTTGGTGTCTTACTGGAGGCTACAACAAATAAAGACATGCCAAAGCGACTTCCCAAAGGAGGCACTTGCATGCCAGATCCTCTGCTGGATTTCCTGATCAATGTTTACTCTGAGAGAAGTGGCTACTTAGGAAGGGGAAGTACTTGACTATCTCTAGGGTCTTTCCTTCAATGTTAATTTGGGGGAGGGGTCACATTCATGCCTGGGACAGGGCAATAGAACACTTCAGTCTCCTCAATGTTGAAGGTGGGGCCCAAAGTTTAGTAGGCTTTTCCAAAGAGATCTAGTGCAGTCTAGAGATTTTCCTCAGTGGATTCCTTCAACCATGGGATGTTGTTCCAAAAAGGATTGCTAGGAAGAGACAGGATCCACTTGATGAAGAGAGGGAAGATGGGCTCACTGACGTAGTAAGGAGAGTTTTAAACTATATTGGCCAGCAGATGGAGACCAAAGCCCTGAAGTAAGTGCAGAAATGGGTGCCCTGGAGGAAGAGCAAGCAGGTATGGGCAAAAGGAGAGGTTATTGAGAAAGTAGGTCAATTGGCTGCTTACCTCAGGTGTCTGTACATGAATGCATGGAGCCTGGGAAACAAGCAGGAAGAATTGGAAGTCCTCACACACTCAAGAAACTATGATATAATTGGAATAACAGACTCGGTGGGATAGTTTGCATGACTGGTGCACTGTCATGGATGGGTACAAACTGTTCAGGAAGGACAGGAAGGGGAGAAGAAGAGTTACATTTTATTTAAAATAGCCGTATGATTGCTAAGAGCTCCAGTATGAAACTGGAGATACGCCTGTTGAAAGCCTCTGGATTAAAGTTAGAGAGGAGAGCAACAAGGGTGATGTCTTAGTGGGGCTTTGCTGTAGACCACCAGATCAGGAGGATGAGGTGGATGACGCTTTCTTCAGACAACCAGTAGAAGTTTCCAGATCACAGGCCCTGGCTCTGATGGGGGACATCAATCACCCCGACATCTGCTGGGAGGGCAATACAGCAGTGCATATAGGCAATCTAGGAAGTTTCTTGGAGAGTGCTGGGGACAACTTCCTGGTGCAAGTGTTGGAGATGAGCTAGGGGCTGTGCTCTTCTTGACCTGTTGCTCACAAACAGGGAAGAATTGATGGGGGATATAAAAGTGGATGGCAGTGACCCTAAGATGATTGAGTTCAGGAGAGCAGCAGAGTAAGGACCCTGGACTTTAGAAAAGCAGGCTTCGACTCACTCAGGGAACTGATGGGCAGGATCCCCTGGGAGGCCAGTCTGAGGGGGAAAGGGGTCCGGGAGAGCTGCTTGTATTTTAAATAAACCTTACTGAGGGCACAGGAACTGAGGAACAAACCATCCTGATGTGCAGGAAGACTAGCAAGTAAGGCAGGTAACCAGCTTGGCTTAGCAGGGAACTCTTCAGTGAGCTTAAACACAAAAATGAAGCTTACAAGAAGTGGAAGCTTGGACAGATGAGTAGGGAGGAGTATAAGAATATTGCTCGTGCATGCAGGGATGAAATCAGGAAGGCCAAAGTGCAACTGGAGTTGCAGCTAGCAAGGGATATGAAAGGTAACAAGAAGAGTTTCTACAAGTATGTCACCAGTAAGAGGAGGGTTGGGCTAAGTGTGGATCCTTTACTGAATGAGGGAGGCAACCTAGTGACAGGTGATGAGGAAAAGGCTGAAGTGCTCAATGCCTTTTTAACTTGGTCTTCACAGACAAGGTCAGCTCTCAGACTGCTGCACCGGGCAGCACACTTTCAGGAGAAGGGGAGCAGCCCTCAGAGGTTAAAAAAAAAACAGGTTAGTGACTAGAAAAGCTGAATGTGTATAAGTCCATGGGGCCAGATGCAGTGCATCTGAGGGAGTTGGCTGATGTGATTGCAGAGCTGCTGGCCATTATCTTGAAAACTCGTGGTGATTGGGAGAGGTCCCAGATGATTGAAAAAAGGCAAATATAGTGCCTTTCTTTAGGAAAGGGAAGAAGGAGGATCCAGGGAACTACAGACTAGTCAGCCTCATATCCATTTCCAGAAAAATCATGAAGCAGGTCCTCAAGAAATCCATTTCTAAGCATTTGGAGGAGAAGAAAGTGATCAAGAACAGTCAGCATGGATTCACCAAGGGCAAGTCATACCTGACCTACTTGTTTGCCTTCTATGATGAGATGACTGGCTCTGTGGATGAGGGGAAAGTAGTGGACGTGATATACTTTGACTTCAGCAAGGCTTTCAATATGGTCTCCCACAGCATTCTTGCAAGCAAAGTAAGGAAGTATGGGCTGGATGAATGGACTGTAAGGTGGATAGACAGCTGGCTGGATTGTTGGGCTCAACGGGTAGTGATCAATGGCTCGTGTCTAGTTGGCAGCCAGTATCAAATGGAGTGCCCTGGGGGTCAGTCCTGCTTATACTGGGTCGATTCTCTTCATAAATTGACCTGTCTCTCATCCCAAGGATACCTTAAGATCTTCTACAAAGTTAAAAACAGGTAACTGCTTTACCATTGGATAACAATTTATTTCTAAAAGTGTTTTGCATACATCAATGTTTATATATCTACAGTGTGCACAGAATGAAATACATAGTTGTTTTTGGCCTATGTAAATTAACATAATTTTGAATAGTTATTAGTATTCTCATGAGTTTGTCGTAGTGCTTCCCCAGAAGTATATAGACAATTTATGTGATTTGCCTTTTCCCCCTAAACATTCCTAAATGAAGAAACAGCAACAAAACTATTCGGCAAAAATACAGAATTGCTAAAGAAGGAAGAAGGGAAATTAAAGAGATCTGACTTGAAGTTTGCTGTTTGTATTTTAGCAAATATCATGTTGTACTTACTTTTCTTCAGATCAAAACGTAGTCCTACAGTAAGAACAATTTATCTATTGTCATGTAGTATGGTTAGATATTTATGTTGAATATGACTACTATCATGATTATAGGCTCTGAAAGCCTGCGATTAATTGAACCTGTATCTCATCCACACTTAAAAGAAAAAAAAAGGAAAAACTACTTACAGTTTTATCTTTTGATAGGTGGTTTTAAATAAAACCAACCATGCAGCTAACTGCTTATTTACCAAAGTAGATCAGTAATGAATTATTGCCTATGAGACCGCAGTTGTGGTAGCAGTTAAATTCACCTCCAGTGGGTAATACGTAAAGCCACAACCATATTATCAAGAATAATAAAAACAAAAACTGTGGACAAGGTGAATGAGATTCTAATATCTTTCAGTCGTGTTAGACATGAACTTTGGTGGACTGCTAGTAGAGGCAAATCCCGAAGTAAATGCCTTTAAGTGTCCAAGCCCTTTGGAATAGTTGAGTGTCTTCTAATGGATTGAACCTCGTAATATAATGCAATGGCTTGATTCCATTCCATTTGGGACTGGAGAGAACCTTGCTAATACCTTGAAATGCAGTTGAAAGGAAGCCAATGCAAAACCGTGAATTTGGCTATCAGATATGCTGTATAGTTCTCACCTCATTTGTTATCTCAGTGCTCTGCTACTGGAACCCATTCAGTTCATTCAGCATTTCTAGCTATTTCAGAATGCAGTTGCTGACCTTCCAGCAGTGCAGCTCTGAGGTGACAAGCGTGGTTGATGAGCCCTGTATCACTCAGCACCAACCTTGTCTCCTTTCATATTCACTGCTGTTTCTCCTGTTTTGACAGTGACTTCATCCATGTCTTCCCCTTTTTTCTTCTCCCTTCCCCTTTCTTTTCTTTTCCCATGTATGCTTCTGTGCTATCCCCCCTTATTCCCTCCATGCGTCTCTCCAGTGAACTTCAACCTCATTCAGGAGATCATTATTAGTAAATTATTTCTGTATCATGCTTTTCTTTCTTTCTGCTCTTCCAGATAAGAGACAAAAGTGCTTAGTATAATATGGGAATATCTATGGTAATTAGGTGATACAATATAAAATATGGAACTATATTCATTCCAATGTTTATCATTTCAGCATATGTGAAACACATCTTTTCAGAAACTTGATTAGACTCCAGTGAATCTGAGTGCTCAGATATCTGATAAAAAAAATTGTGTATTCTTTCCTAATAACCTTAACTCATCCATGCTTATTAATTGATGCACGCAGGAAATGCTGACCTGTAAATGCTTTACGAGAAGTCCATTTTGTCTTAGAGCTGCCTATAAGGTAGCTTTTTTGGTTAATTCATATAACAAATGGACCTCTTAAAATCTTCATAAATGGTTAGTGCATGTTGTGTTAGAGTCCCGGAGCATTGTATTCTCATGTGTTTTCTGTCACTGTAGACTGGTCATTTTTCAACCAAGATTCTACCATTAATAATGTCACCCATGCGTTATTCACAAGATAATCCCAGAAATTTCAAATAGGAATCCATAGCATCACAAATATTCTGATCTGTTGTGGGCTTTCTGAGTTCTTTGAAACAAAAGAAATGCTCTACTTTTTTTCTGTAGTCAAAAAATGAGTGAAAGCTAAGAGCTGGCATTTTTCAAGGGCTGCTGAGAGTCTAACAATCGTGTCTTGAGTCCAAAAAGGTTGAAAACAAATTCTGCGGGCTTTATCCGAGGATTACTCAGTGTTTGGAAAGAGAGGGCGGGCAGTGCCTGAGACATGGAAGATTGTTCTGAACACAAGACGAGACATGAAATAAAAAGAGGCTTTTATAGATGGCAGTCACGATACAATAATAGCCAATATGACAATGTCATAATAAAAAGTGGTATAGTGATGAAGAAGTATATCCTCTAGTGCTCGGATATTGGGATGAGCAACTGCTCACTAGCTTTTGTGGAACTGAAGTTGCTGGTGTTAGTCAAAAAAAAATTAATTTGTTTCCTTTCAAAATGTGCTGCCCCATGACCTTCAAATTTGTATAGCACCCTGTTTCTGCTTTAGTCTGTTCATTTTATATTTAATAAAGGCTGGGTACAGAAATTGCACATAAAGCAGTATAAGTGATTGGAAACCAGTTTAAACCTATAACAGAACAGAAGTTTAGTGCACATAGACCAGTTTCAAAATGGCAGAACCCAGTTTAAGATAGCCCTGAATGGATGTAGTATCAGATTTAATCAGTTTAGGTCAGACTGGTCTATTGACCTTCTGCTCTAAATCCCCTCCCAACTCAAGTTACATAGCAGTCCCCTGCCATCCCAGCATGCCTTGGAGCCCCTCTGCCACTCCCTGGCCTTGCAGGGTGGGCAGGCTAGCCTCCACTGGTGCTCCTCTGCTCTGGCTGAGCTGGGCCGGCCCTGTTCCTGGCCTGTCACAGAGCTACAGCAGCAAAGCCTTTGTTCCTCAGCCCTGTATCCTGCCTTTGCCTGTCAGCCTGGGAGGATTGCAATGGTGGGTGGTGGGGAGGAACCTCCTGTCCCAGCTCTGGGCTCCTCCCAAGGTGGGGGAAGCCAGGGCTGGGGCAGAGGAAACCCCCAGGGCATGGGGCTCCCTCCAGCTGGGCAGACTCCAGCTCAGGGAAACCTAGGGCCAGGGTAGGGGAAACCCCAGGGCATGGGTTTCCCCCCAGCTTGGCAGAACCCAGCTCAGGGGAGCCAGGACCAAGGTAAGGGGCACCGTTTCCCACCCTCCCCTCTCCCCTGCCTGCATGGATCAGAGGCAGCAACTCACGGTGGGCAGGGCTGGGCAGCCTGGCCTGCCAGGCAGGGGGGAAAGCCCCGGAGTGCAGTTGACCCCAGCTCAGGGAGGGACAGGACTGGGGCGGGGGGCTCTGTTGCCCTAGCTCACCTCCACCACTGCAAGGTTCTGTGCTCCCTGCAGCTGACAGCAGTAGGTTGGGTGCATGTGCCAGACAGCCAGTCCGGGATGGCTCCCAGTTGCCTGTATTTGGGTGCCCTTGGTAATGTCCGGCATGCTGGGAGGTGTGTGAGAGCGTCCCCTGCCTTCTGGCCTTGGCCAGTGCAGACATTTCCCAACCAAGCCTGCCTTTCCCAACCAAAAAGCAAATGTGACTTTGGTTCACTAACGGTCCAATCTACAGTTTAGAGAAACCTGCATAGATTGGATTGATTCTGCCCCAGGCTTTTTGACTCTGTATTTAGCCATAGCGTCTCAGCTTATGTATCAGTTTTCAGGAGTTTAATTGGCCTCATTTATTTACAGCACTGAAACTTGTAATCCTTTCCCTTGTTTACGTGGTCATTCATCAGTTTTCTTCCAAAAGTTTTTAAACACCTCTATGTAGCACTAGTGGGCACCCCCAAGGTTGGGGGAGAAGGAGAGCAAGGACTTGGAATTAAAAGTAATATAGCAGAATTGGCTTATTTTCATGTAATCTTCAAACCAACTGATATTACCTCTGATCTATAAGAGGAGAATATAAATTGTGTATTATGAGGTAGAGAAGCTAATACGTAGGTGGGCATTATGGGAAAGCTTGATTTTGCTTAGAACTGCCTCATGGATTGTGAATCAGCCAAAGAACAGTAGTGCATCAGCAAGAAGCAATAAAGATCTTCCTGTTCTTCCTTCATCCATTTGTTTCCGTCATCTGCTGATGTTTAGCCCCTAGGTTACTCTGACAAGTGAATACTGCATGGAATCTAATCATAATGTAGAATCACATCTTTGTCCTGAAAGATTTTTACATCAGTGATGTGGTTTGCTTTTGTAAATGCATTTGAGAATGGCTTTATAATATTGGTGAAATGATCAGTAATAAGCCATCAGACTCCAAAAGCAGTTGCCTTCAATTCTTTGGAGTTATCTTTGGGTCTTTCATAGTTGGAAGTGTGATGACTCCTAATTTTTTTTGGCATTTTTTCTGCTCTGTTAAGAAAACAAAACAAAACAAAACAAAACAAAACACATTCTCCTCTTACAGTGCTAAGCACTGCATGTGGATTGTGTCTCTGCATTTTTCCTGGATCCAAAACACCTTATTATATTGGATTGCTTTCCTGCTCTGTCACACCAAACTTTGGTCTGAGGACATCCAGATAAGTAAGGTTGATGCCATATGTTCATGAAAGGGTTTGAGAGGAAACTGCTAGGAAAGTGTCCTAAATTCTGCAAAGCTCGTCTCTTTTTCCCTCTTTCAGGAGTTAGGAGGCAGAAACAGTAGCCCGCTAAACATCTGCAAAACTTCATAGACAGCCGGAGCTGGAAGAACAACTGTACAGACAACTATAGGGACTCAGCACTCCTATTAGCTTAATCCCCACATTCTGTCTTGTTCTGCACTACGTTCCTCTTCTAATTTCTAATCCAGATGGTATCACAGACCAATGGGTAACTCTTCCCCTTGTATAAATTAGGTAAATAGTCAATGAACCAAGTGGTCTCATTCTCACACCCTTCAGCAGCTGGGTATGATTCAAGGAGCAGAGCCATTCATGAAAGCTCCAAGCCTACCAAGATTTACAATAATACTTCAAGAATTGCATTGTTGCCAACTCCTATGATTTTCAGTTTCATGATATTCAGCATTTTTTGCAATGCCTTGGTCTCCAAAGGCAAGAAAATATACATGGAAATTGGCTTAAACTTTTTGTCTTAAAGCAAGTTTCAGTCTTTTACAGTTGTTGGGGAAAGCTTGCAAATGGATCAAAACCAGAAGGGCCTTAAACAAAAGGAATCCCAAATGTATGATGATTATCATTATTATTACTGAGGAGTTTTTTAATGCTCTGGGTCAACAGTGCTGGAGAGTATCAATTAAGCTTTCCTTCTGCTAGAGAGATGAGAACAAATAAGCCAACCACTTTCTTTTAGCACTTTTCTTTATATTTCTTTTGGATGTCTCTAACTGATCCTTTGTACCACATCTCACCAGTAACTATGACGTCTTTAAAACGAGAACAAAAAGAACTAGAATACTTTTCAAACAGTGATAGACACCTGTTATTTATCATTATATCTCAAATAACTTGCCTTAATCTCCAATTTAGTCATACATTTGTCTGTGAGATCACAAACCACATTTTCTGTGTTTGGGATTGAAAGGATGTTTCAATGAGGAGTCTGCAGGACAAGAGAGCAAAATCACTTTGCAGTAGATCTTTATGCTCCATTGCTGCTTAATGGGTACTTGATTAAGGCATTAATTTAAAATCTTATTAGGATTATTTAAATTCTTAGTGGTCAGAAAAAAAAATCTGTCATTTTGTTTGGGCTCCAATTTTTGAATATGCTTGAATAGCTTAGGAAAGTGTATTGTGCAGGCCTATCTGGAAGCCTGAGGTAGGAATGAGCTGTAGTAACAGAATAATATAATTTGGCTTTTGTAATCAGCAAGTAAGAATCATCTAAGAAAAGCATAAAGAATTCCCAGTGGTTTCCAATAATAGGGTAATTCTTAGCTGATATGAAAGAGTCTGATTGCCAGCGTGGGTGCTTGCCCTGGCTGGAACAACTAGCTATTTCTAATCCTCTTTTCCTGCCAGCAGAGGGGTACTTTACAATTTGATCCAGAACAGCATGGCCTCTATCAATATTTTTTATCTTGTATCTGCTTTTTAGAGATAAATTGTTTTTCAAATCTTTCTATGGTTGACAGTCTGCTGGCCTGCTACCAGTAAGTTTTGGTTCAGGATAAGAAGTAAATAGGATTGTTCTCCACGTGTGCCTCAGCATGGGAAACTCCAGAGAGGGAGGAAGAGTTATGTAAGCTGTGGCACAAGAACAAATGAGTATTAACTGGCCATAGATAAATTTAGACTGATAATTAAAAGGCTTATAACCAGCAGATGAGAGGGATTCTGGAACAGCCTTTCAACATGAGTTTTAGGTACAAAAATACCTAATTTAAAAATGGAAATGGATAAGCTTATGAACAGGATAGGATGGCTCCAGATAGCAAGGGAGTGGATTTGATAACCCAAAGATTCTTTCTAGACTTACATCCTTCAGTCCTAGATGTTAGACCTTGATCACTGATGTTTTCATTGGCCTTATTCTATATTTATCATGTTGAGATGACATATATGTGTCTATAAAAATGTGTTTGTATTTCATAGTCATAATTAGGGTTTGGGTTTCTTGCCACAAGAGGTGGGTAATAAAACTTGAATACCCAGAAGGTTTTGGAAAAACTTCCACAAATTTCTCTCCAGTTCTCCTGGCTGCTGACTTGGCTTTGGCTTTGGCTTTGGCTTTGGCTTTCCCTGACTTTGTTCTTGGATCTTCCCTGGAAGTCAGCACCCAGCTCCTGGCTTCTGACCTTAGCTTGCACCCTGGATGATTTATCTCCAATCTCCCTCTGGCTTTCCTGGAACCTGGTCCCATGTTCCCTGCTCCACTTTTCTAGACCCTGACCTGACACTCTAGTAACCTGTACCCCACTACCTAGCTGACATCCTGGTTGCTCTTCAGGGCCTACCTGCAGGCTCGGCTACCTACATCCCAGCCAAACCCTCACCTAAGCCTACTACTCTATTTTGTCACTGTAACCTACGCAACAAATGCCCTTCCTGTGTTTTGCTTACGTCACATGCAGTCCATTTACAAATGGTTTCATTTTGCTGTTGGTTGTAATTGCTTTCACAAATAATCAATTTGAGATGGAGCCTCTTCATCCTTTTCTGTCTGATTATGCAATATTATAAGTTGTGTGTGACTCAGGGAAATAGCACTGCAGTTTTCATGTTGACTTTGCAAAGCAGAGTTCTGACCTGGGCAATGAAGATGTATTAACAAAGTATACACCTTTAATGTGGTTACAAGATTAGGTTGAGTTCAGAAAAAAAAGAATGACGCTTTGAATTTAATTAACTTTAGAAAGTTAAAATCCATCTCAGAAGCATTGTAGAGATAAATCCAACATAGTTTTAATCCAGGGGTGGGCAAAATACAGCCTGTGGGCCAGATCTAGCCTGCAGAGGGCCCTCGTCCAGCCTGCGGCAGGTCCCTTGGTCCCGCCTGGCCCAGGTACTGCCTGGCTGTGGTGCGTCCTGCTGCCCCCTGAGCACACAGCAGGGCTGGGGCAGCTCCAAAGTGGGATTGCCTTTCTAGGCATCCTGGGTGGTGGCAGCATGTTCCAGCTGCTGCTGCCGCTGCCCCCAGCCCTGTAGTGCTGGCAGGGCCCAGTGCACAAAGCCCCACCCCACATTCACTCCACACTGCCCAGATGTGGCATGTCCTGGCGCCCCCTGGGCATGTAGTGGGGCTAGAATGGCTTCCAGCTGGTGCTACCACTGGCCCCAGCCCCGTGGTACTGTCAGGGAGCCACATGCACAGCCCTGACCCAGCGTGCCCCATGCTTGCTTCGGACTTGCCCATCCAGACTTGGCAGCAGCAGCAGCTGCCAGGCAGAAACTGTTTCTTGGTGCTGAGGAAAAGCTGCCTCTCCCCCTCCCTGCCACTGAGCAGTTTTCCCTGCAGCCACCCAGAGCCTGCATCTACATCGCAGCCACCTCTGGGCTGCCCTTTGGCTCCTCTACACTGTCATTGCTACCCTGCAGGGCAGCCCAGAGGTAGCAGTGATAGAATCCCAGGGCAGCCTGATGTGGTGCAGGCTCTGGGCAGCTGCAGTGAGAACTTTCTGGAGGCAGCGAGGAAAAGGGACCACTGGGGTTGGGGCCAGCGGTACCCTGAGAAAGGTACCGAGCCAGGCAGCATGACCCAGTCCCATGGCCAAACCCCCAGAAGATGGGGATAGGGCTGCTTTAAAGTCTGAGAGCTCAGAGAAGCTCTGATAGACCAGCTTGCCTCTGGACTGGGACTGCAGCATCCAGAGGCTTCAGGAATCTAGTTGGACCCCACACCGGGGAAGAAATCAGTGGGTTGCCAACGGAGCGGTGCCACTGAAAGCAAGGTTTCTTTTTTCTTTTCTTCATTATTTGCTTTTCCCTTTTGGAGGATTTGTTTTTGTTGCTTCTCTGCTGTCAGTGGGGAGCAGGTAGCCAACCCACTTGTAATGGTGGAGGGTGGCTTGGCCAGCATGCTGGGGGTTTGGACCAAATAAGCATGGAGGGTTTTTTTGCCTTTCTTCTTCCTTGGGTTAGGTGGCCCAAGAACCAGAGAGGTAACACTCAAGTGGAGTCTAGTTTAACTTTTGAACATTTGTGATCCGCTGTACTGACAGGCCATTGGGCCAGGACATTTGCCTGACTGAAATTTTGGAGGTTCTTTTCCTTTTTTTCTTTCCTCGTTGAGCTCTGGCCAACAGACAGCGTTGTCACGGACTGAGCAGCACAGCCTGGCTGACCTAGCCCCAAGATAACTCCCGGCCTAATAACCGGGGAGATAAATGTTTGTGAACATCTGACTCGGACCCAGAGTCCATCCACTTATATCTTGTTGGTGTATGGATGGGGTGTTACAGGTGGCAGGAGCCCTGTGAGGAAAACCAATGGGACAGACTTGAGGTTGGATGCTTGGCAGATAAACCATCTCCCAACTAATAACTATTCAACATCAAGACGTGGCAGACGAGAAGCAGGCAATTTTAGCCAAGTGTGTAGACCCAGTGAGTTCTAGTCCCCATGGCACTGTCCTGACAGGCATTGGGTTGCCAAGGGCCTTGACCCTACCCGGTGTGGTGTCGACAGTCATTTCACTGGAGTACTATTCTGATGGCTTCAGGGTTGCATTGAAACATCGAAAGCAACCCACATCATTCCAAAGACAGTACAACATCCAGTGCCTTCAGACCCCTAGACACTGCAAAGCCCTCTAAACACATCTCAATGAGAAACTTGCCAATCTTAGGACTAAAAACGATAACACTTGTGTTGAAGATGATTGGCAAGCTCTAAAAGAGACCACCATGAGATTTGCATGGAATCAATTGGCTTTATCATCCAATGAAATCAGGATTGGTTTGACAAAAACAGCATTGAGATTAAAGCCCTTCTTGATTTGGAAGAAAAACTTTCTGTAACTGGCAAAACCATCCTACATCCAGTCAGAGGTGGGGAAACTTTTGACAGTTTAAAGCTGAAGCCAGAGAAAAATTTGAGAAATCAAAAACAAATGATGGGAAGAGAAGATGAAAGAAGTCCAACAATTTGTGGACAATCAAGACATGCAGTACCTTTTCAGTGCAGTCAAGGCTGTGTATGGACCAAGTTCTTGTGGGCTCATCTTGCTTAGATCTGAAGACAACAGTACACTCCTCAAAGACAATGAATCCTTCAAAAACTGCTGGAAGGAGCATTACCAAAAGCTCCTGAACCAAGAGTTGATGGTGACTGATGAAACCATCAAATCCATCCCACAGCATCTAGTAAGGGAAGTGCTAGCCACGTCCACCAACCTCTGAATAAGTCCACCAGGCAATAGACAGATGAAGAACAACAAAGCATCTGGCCCTGATGTCATACCAGCTGACGTCTTCAAAGTTTGTCAGGAAACCATCACCAACAAGATCCACTCTAAAGAGACTGGGCCTGTTGCTTAGAAAAGGCACATGTCTGAGCTGCCTGTAGCCCATAGATTCATAGATGTTAGGGTCGGAAGGGACCTCAATAGATCATCGAGTCCGACCCCCTGCATAGGCAGGAA
>NW_005842280.1:1113432-1146519 GCF_000455745.1 Alligator sinensis | reverse complement strand
AGGTCCCCTACCATGTCATCCCCCGTTGCCAATACCAGATCCAGTATGGCATTCTCCCTAGTGGGACCGTGTACCTCCTGTGTCAGGTGGAGGTCCTGTACACAGTTTAGAAACCTGCGTGAGCTGTGGGACTTTGCTGTCTGCATCTCCCAGCAGATGGACATCTCCTCCTCCTCCCCACCCCACCCCACCCCACCCCACTCTAAAACAGACAAAGCTATACCATGGTGTATTGGCCAGCCAGAAGCCTACATGGTGTGTGCAACTGCAGTGAGCAGCCCCAGTTGGGAGAGTTTTCCCAGCTGCAGGCAGCTGGAAGCCCAGCCACTAGGGTAAGGCAGAAGGGCCCACCCCTGCAAGAGAGGGGGTTAAGAGC
The DNA here is from genome assembly GCF_000455745.1 of Alligator sinensis. NCBI lineage: Eukaryota > Metazoa > Chordata > Crocodylia > Alligatoridae > Alligator > Alligator sinensis. Next base: position 1,146,143 of record NW_005842280.1, on the reverse strand, counting down.
AGCCAGGAGTGGCTATGAAGGGCTCTTTGGGGGTGCAGGGCTGGCAGCCGCTACTAAGGGCTCATGTGGATGATGTGGTGCCCAGGCGGGCTTTTCCTCACCCAAATGAGGCTCTGTTGCCAGCCTGTACCCAGGTCAGCATGACTGGGGCAACAGGACTGCAATGTGGAGGATGGACCACAGAGACTCCAAATGACTAGCACAGGATAAGTGCCACCTTTTTATTTGTTGTTATTGATTTACGTTTTCAGTTATAGACTTGGGGCAGGGAGCCAGGGTCTGGGCAGAAGCCCATAGCCTGGGGGGAAGCCTCAGGCCAGGTGCTTGGGGAGGCCAGTGTCCTGGTCGGTGGATCCATGGCCAACCCTCTGCAACTAGAGTCAAAGGGGTGAGGCATGGCAGTAAACCCAAGTCAACACGCCTAGCAGCATGCCTCCTGAGTCATGGCTACTTCTGGGGCCCACATCAACACACTGTATCTTAAAATCTGGAACACTGAGGAAATTCCCACTGACCTAAAGAATGCCAATATTGTCACCATATTTAAAATGGGAGATAAGACTGATTGTAGAAATTATTGAGGTATTGCCCTCCTCTCCATCGCTGGGAAGATCCTCGCTCGAATTCTGCTCAGTCGACTGCTCCCTCTCGCCAAGAAAATCCTTCTTGAGTTTCAATGTGGCTTCAGACCATCCATCGAGAGGCACCATTGACATTATTTTTCCAGCCTGGCAGATCCAGGAAAAATGCTGAGAACACCAGGAAGTGTATATGGCCTTTATTGATTTAACCAAAGCCTTTGACTTTGTTAACTGTGATGCTCTGTAGAAGACCTTATTGGAGTTTGGCTGCCCAAAGGTATTTATCATCATCATCATCATAAGACTTGTTCGTGACCAGATGACTGCAGTGGCTCTGCCACAGAGCCCTTTGCCATTTGAATTGGCGTCAAGCAGGGCTGCCATGATTGCACTATTTCTGTTTTCCATCTTTCTTGCAGTCATCAAGATGCTCATCCATAACTGTCTGCCACATGGCATTGGCACTGAGTACAGGATGGATGGGAACCTTTTCAATCTCCTGCATCTGTGCCAAAAGCAAAGTTACATTGGCTTCAATTGTGGAACTTCAGTATGCTGATGACTGTGCTGTCATTGCACATACTAAGGAAGTCTTACAAACAGCCTTTAACTGCTTCTCCCAAGCATACCATTGCCTGGGACTGACCTTTAACATCGGGGAAAAAATGGTGTTTCACCAGCTTGCTCCAGACCAATCAACTCCCCTGGCAAAGATCCTCACTGATGTATAGGAACTGGAGAATATTGAACACTTTGCATACCTCAGCATCCATTTTTCAAAGAAAGCCAACATGAACAAGGAGATCCAGTATAGGATCCAACATGCCAGTGCTGCTTTTGGAAGACTGAATCATCATGTGTTCAACAGTCACGACATCAGGGCTCAAACAAAATTCCTACTATATAAGGCTGTTATCTATAGCCCCAACTGTTCTCTATAGCTGTGAAGCTTGGGTGACCTACAGAAACCACCCAAAAAACCTGGAGTGCCTTCACCAATGCTACTTCTGGAAGATCCTTGGCATGAAGTGGGAGGATAGTCACACAAATGCCAGTGTCCTCACCAATATTAACACCACGGATATGGAAGCATTGATTATTCAACATCAGCTACAGTGGACAAAGCATTGTGTGCATTTGCCTGAAGTATGTTTACCAAAACAACTGCTATACTTCCAGCTCGGCCACACGCAGGGCCACATGTAGGGGTCAGAGGAAACACTTTGAGGACACCCTCAAGGCAAATGTTAAGTGTGATATTGACATCACAATTGGGAAAAACTAGCCTGGGACAGGACTACATGGTGGCACCTTGTGAGAGAAGGTACAACTTACTTTGAGGAAAACTGCCTCACCACGGAGGTGAAAAAATGACAACCGGAAGGAAAGGAAACAAAACCAAGAATTCTGAAGTCTGACACCCTTTAATCACCACCTATGGCATCTGCCAGAGAGTCTGTGGCTCTAAGATCAGCCTTGATAGCCATCAACAGACTCATCTACAACCCTTTACTTGACACGTTGGAGTGATCGTCCTCCTCTGTGATCACCAACAACAAACCTGATGGCACAAAAAACAGCCTCCACACTCATGTATAGGCTCCCAATGGTTTTATCTTAGAGTATTTAAGAAATCACAGCTAAACATTAATTAAAAATTGAAAGTCCAAATATATAGGATGGTGTATTGGAGATAGAGAAGTATTTAGAATGTAGAAGCAATCAAAAAATCACATTTTGTAATTTACCTTCTTATTGATTGCTAAATGAATTGTATTTGGAGTTTGCATATTTAAAGTGGGACGAGCTATGAAGACAGGTGTGTAATTTCTAATACATTTTTAACAGTGAACTTATTAGCTCTAACAAAAGCATTAGCACACTGCATATAGAAAGGCATTGAAGTGTATCTGCATAAATTATTTGTTGTGCAAAACACATTTTCTTATCAGAAATCATTGGGGTTTTTTCCTAGGCACTTTTAACTGGCTAAAACATTTTCTTTGAGAATCATAACATTCCAAATAGTTGGGAAATGTAATTAAGGGCTAATGTTTACAATAGAGCCATATCCATAGTAATAAAGGCCTTTGTGGACACATAAATGTCAAAGTAAACATAACAAGAGATAAGGTTTGTTTGGGAATATCTTTTACTGAGTCACTTGTACAATTGGAGAGATATGGGACAAGGTTTTGAGTACAAAGGGCCCTACCTTCATGTCTGAGAGAGAAGCAGACACAGACCAAGCTAAATACCAGGTGAAATAAAGTCTTGTGTTTAACTCCATTACATAAATGAAAGGAGTCACGTAAAGAATGGAAGAAAGGGCAGTAAACCTGTGGAACAAAGTTATCAAAAATATGTACAAACCAAGTAAAAGACATTAGATGACCTAAAAAAATCACTTACTAAGAATATATATCATGCATTAGCATCTTTATCAGTATAGTCATTATCAATAATTATTAATATTATTGTATTAATTTGTATTACTAGCAATGATAATAATAATAATAATGCTATTGTTCACATTATCATCTGATGTGGTAAGGTATGATACAGCAAAAAAGCAGCAGAGGCTGTTGGTTTTCTGAGGATGCTGAGAACTTCTGTAGAGCTATTGGTATGAAATTAGCTTTGGAAGAGACTTAGGTGCTTAGTTGTTCGGAGGTGGATTCTGGAAATGCATAATGATAATATGTTGGGCATTATTATTATTATATGGGGTGGTGGACAAAGTGTTTTTCCTTCTGGCTAATGGAAGGTCTTGTAGCAATTGTTTCAGTTCTTAGCAAAATATAAGGAAAGCCCCTCCTTATGTACCGACACAATGTCCTCTACAGGAAATTTAATCTACCTTTCATGGAAAAGACGCATAGAAATTAGGAGGCAATGATTGCAATTCATAGATTTATAGATAGGGGCTGGAAGGGACCTCACAAGATCATTGGGTCCAGCCCTCCTGCACTAGGCAGGAAAGACAAACCGGGAGTCAGGTAACCCCAGCAAGGTGACTGTCCAGTCTCCTCTTGAAGATTTCCACAGTAGGTGATTGCACCACCTCTGGGGGGAGTTTATTCCACAGTCTAGACACCCTGACTGTGAAGAAGTTTTTCCTAGAGTTGAGCCTGAAGCAGTCTTCCAGGAGTTTGTGGCCATTCATCCTGGTTTTCCCTAAGGGTGCCCTGGTGAAGAGTTGTTCACCGATCTCTTGATCTGTTCCCCTGATGTAGCAGTAAGCTCCTACCAAGTCCCCTCTTAGCCTTCTCTTTTTAAGATGAATAGGCCCAGGTCCCTCAGCCTCTCCTCATATGGTCTGCCTTGCAAGTCTCTGATCATACGGGTGGCGCTTCTCTGGACTCTCTCAGGGTTTTCCACATCCTTGTTTAAGTGTGGTGCCCAGAACTGGACACAGTACTCCAGCTGCAGTTTCACCAGTGCTAAGTACAGTGGAAGAATCGCTTCCTTGGTTTTACATGAGATGCATCAGTTGATGCTTGCAAGAGTATTGTTTGCCCTACTGGCTACACTGTTGCACTGATGGCTCATGTTCATGCGATTGTTAGGTCCCTTTCAGTTGCGGTGCTAGTCAAATTGGCACCACCTATCCTGTAGGTATGTTGGGGATTGTTTGCCCCCAGATGGAGCACTTTACACTTCTCAGTGTTGAACTTCATCTGGTTCTGATTCACCCAACTCTCCAGCCTATCTAGGTCTACCTGAATCTACAGCCTATCTTCAGGCGTGACCATGCTCCCCCATAACTTGGTGTCGTTTGCAAACTTGACCAGTGAACTCTTCACCCCCACATCCAAATCATTGATAAAGATGTTGAAAAGCACTGGGCCAAGCATGGACCCCCGAGGGACACCACTTGCCACTTCTCGCCAGGATGATACAAATCTGTTCATAAGAACTCTTGGGGCCCTACCTTGCAGCCAGTTTCCTATCCACTTAACTGTTGAGCAGTTAAGCCCACAATCTTTCAATTTTCCTGCAAGGATATCATGGGATACTAAATCAAATGACTTTTGGAAGTCTAGGTATATAATATCGACTTCCTCTCACTTGTCCAGGTGGCGAGCATGTTTTTCCCCTTGGTCTGGTGAAATACCAAAGCAAAGTGGGCATTCAGGAGTTGAGTTTTTTTCCTGAATGTCAGTTACCAACTGTCCTGAGGTGTTAAGCAGGAGCCCCATGCTTCTATTTGTTTTCCTTCTGCTCCCTACATACCTAAAGAAGGACTTCTTATTGTCCTTGATTTCTGTTGCTAACTTAAATTCAGTCGCTGCCTTAGCTTTCCTAATCTGTGGGAAACCGCTGTTGTATGGTCCTCCTTGAGGACTGTCCCAAGCTTCCATTGTGTGTGCGCCTCTTTTTTCTTTTTCAAGAGGACCATGGCATCCCTATTAAGCCAAGAGAGCTTGCCAGCCCTTCTGCTACCTTTCCTCTGCACAGGAATAGTTTTCTTTTGTGCTTCAAGGATCGTGTCCTTGATGAACAACTACTCTTTGTGCACTCCATTCACCTTTGGTCGCTGGTCCTGCATGGCCTCCCCTACTATTACCCTGAGCCTATTGAAATTTGCCTTTTTGAAGTCCAGGACTTCAATCTTGCTAGTTGATTTATCTGCCTTGCGCCAGACAGCTTACATGATGATGTCACGGTCGCTGTCACCCACACTACCCTCACTATTCAAGTGACTGGTTGCAGTGTTATAGCTTGTGTCAAGTCACAGTGTTATAGCTTGTAAAGCGTGGTATTTGGAACTGTCCCTAAAATCTGATAAGAAATTATATTTCGCTTACAGAATTTCTTTAAAAAGATATAGGGAGGATATAATTCCCTATTTAAACTAACAAGTCCTGTAGAAGTCTATTGCTTCAGGCCTGTTAAATTATATAGACCTTTTCTATTAAAATAAAGACCACAGTGTAGCCCATGATAGCAATACATATTTCAGTGTGCATCTGTTATGAAGGAATTATGATTTACAGGCTGTGATTGGCTAAAATAGATTTTGCCATCTTTAATTTCTAGAACAAATGGTATATTTCAGTACAGTGTGAAATACATAATTGAGATTTATATTGATCCTGTGTTATGTCATTTGAAAAGGTCCAGTTTTCTGCTCAGAAGCAGCAGTAGTCTGAAATGATTTAATTGGAAGGTGATAGCACAAGGAAATGAATGATTTGATTGGTACAGAGCATACATACTGGGAGGCAGTACAGGTGAGACTACAGGCTGATAGATGAGGAAGGGTGAAGATGTGAATGGTTCTGAAGGACAGAAAACAGAGCAGGACTTTTCTATAAAGGAAAATGAGGGACTGTGTAATCTGAATGGTGTGAAAGGGGTGTGATTTTTTCCCTCCCTCAAACTGAAGGCAAAGGAAGTAGATCCTTACAATTGAAAAGGTTTGTCATTCAGGATCAGGATCCTATCGGGTAAATTGTCATACAAGCAAATACAAAGACATAGTCTCCATTTGGAGGAGTTGATAATCTAAGCAATTTAGTGTATTTAGTTCGGTGAAACACAGTAAATGACACCCAGCTGTTAAGTGTCCATTTGCTGCACTGGAAAACTTAACAGTCAAGCAAAAATGTGCTTGATCTTGAATGCATTGGAAATAAATGTGGTTGGACCTTAATGTAGTTGAATCTAGTATCTAAAGATTATAAACAGTAAAAACAGATAGATTTTACTGTGCTGTACTTCAGTGAAGAGTAACAGAAAGGTAGCTTCAGGCATTCAGCTTTTAAGATGCTGCAGTTTAAAACTTCACCATATTTCTTTTTTATTCGAATCTTCATCTTTATTCATGTCTCCAGGAAAACTACTTGAAAGTTGAATAAACATTATGAAACAACTTTCTTTCTTAGTACTTGATAGGAATCCTCTCTGACTTGTGAAATCCGTAATGTACTTTAAATACTTACATTCTTGTTTCCCCTAAAGTTAGAGTTTAGGAATTGATAGCAAATTATTTTCACTTTGGATATTTCATGATGTTAGTGTTGCACTGTACTTTTGCATTTGCACCTCAAAAGTTTGCTTCATAGAACAGATAGTTGATATGTGTTCATAGTTTCTTTTTTGACTGATCATTAGGAAGTGTGTGTGTGTGTGTGGGTGGGGGAGTGTTCTGGACAAGTGAGACTCAGGAAATACTCCGGACAAACAAAACTAGGCCTAATTCTCTTCTGATGTAAACAGGTACTACTCCATTGACTTCAGGAGAACCAAGATTGTTTTCCTTAAAAACAGTTTTAAAGCCACAGATGGGAGAGGTTCTTGTTTTGGGGTCTTGGGAACCTTAGACAATTTTTTGCATCTAGGAGACAATAGCCATTTAGTTGGCAAGGTGTGGTGTAATGAGTCACCACGCAGTTACAACTGGATGTTGAAAATGTCTGCGCATGTTGTTAAGGCAAGTCCAGAACAAATGCTGTTAGTACCTGATAACTAGACCGTGGTCAAAATAGTCTGGCCTTTTACCTGGTAAGTATGTCTGTATTAGCAAATAGGTCACTAAATGTTGAAAAAAGTGTAACAAATATCACTACATTGGCAAGCTGTTATCTTAGCAGGCAAAAGGAATTCCCACAGATTGAACGGACATACAGAAAGAAGTGCTTTCTCATTGTCAGAGGTGGCCCTTGTGGGTCAGGTTTGAACCGTACTAGTGACACAGCAAACAGAAATGTGGTGCCCTGTTTGTGTTGTCCTGCTGACATATCAAGTACCATTCTCTTCAGGGCACCAAATTTACTAGCTCTTTTACTAGCGTTACATTCTCATTCTCATGCCTTGCCCAGAAAAGTGGGCCAAAATCATCTGTTAGCTAAAGGGTCACAACACCTCTGATTTCAACTTGACCACTTGCACATTGGCAGAATTTGGACCAGCCACCTGTAGGCTGATAGAATATGTAGGATCCCAGTTAAAAAACAGGGATGACCCATTTCAACTTTTGGGGGGGTTTAAACTTTCGTATTTGCCTCTCAGGAACATAACAGTGAAAATGCCCGTTAGAAGCACTTTAAAATCCAGCCTCTACCACTTCAGATTCATTTTCCCTGTAACTTCGTAGTTCATAGTTTCATAGTTTCATAGTAGCTAGGGTCAGGAGGGACCTGAACAGATCATCAAGCCTGACCCCTGCCACAGGCAGGAATGAATGCTGGGTTCACAAGACCCCAGACAGGTGATCATCCAACCTCCTCTTGAATTTGCCCAAGGTAGGGGCGAGGACCACTTCCCTGGGAAGCTGGTTCCAGATTTTGGCCACCCTAACTGTAAAATATTGCCTTCTGATCTCCAACCTAAACCTATTCTCCATCAGCTTATGACCATTGTTCCTTATCACCCCAGGTGGTGTTAGGGAGAAAAGGGCTCTACCTATTTGCTGTTGAACCTTCTCAAGTAAAGAACAATCAAACAAAATGTTGTGGGCAGTATCTTCTCTCTTACTAAACATGGTTACAGCAAGCTGGAGTTGCAGCTGCAAAAAATCTTTCTCATTATCAGTTTTGTAAAATTCTACATACCTGGTTACCTGGAAGAAGTGTGTTTATTGATAGGTGACTAAAGTATAAGGCATTTTTTCTGTATCCTAATGAACCTGGGAAAAGACAAATTGGTTGTCCCCCAAATGCACGATTTTACAAAGCTGCCTTCTGTACCCAGTCACTAACACTGTTCAGATTGAGATTTGTCATTCTAACTGATGAGTCTCAAGGTGTTTAATGCCAAAATGTACGTTCTGATTCGCATTAGAAGTGTGGTCCTGCAAATTCTGTGTAATAGTCATTTCCTGACTTATTATTTGAACCTTTTATGAAGCAATGTGTTTGTCATCTTTGCCCTCTGTTTAACTTATTCTGCCACTCCTGTTCAGATGCCTCTCTACATTATTCTGTTGAATTATTATAACATTACATTCTCAACTGGCCAATGCATTTCCTCAAGGCCATTTTTGTAAATTGAAATCCTGCTGTGATAGTTGATACTAGCAAAGAGTACAACAGTCTCTGACACCTGAAGACAAACTCTGTCAGACTTTATGTGGATCTACTTTGCATCATGGAGAAGTTAACTGCTGGTATCCTCTGGGCTACTTCAGCCATGCAACCACAAGCTGTGTTCCTCAGTAGACCTCATACCCTAGGTAAGGATAAGCCCGGAAAGGAGAACTCCAAGGAAAACTCAGTTTCTGGATCAACATGGTATTCCCTGCTACCCCAGTGCCAAAACATTATGAGTCACTGGGCACATCTACACATGTGTTTTAATGCGCAGTAGCCCTTTTTACTGCGCATTAGTCCCGGCAAAAACAGCGTTAATGCACAGTAAAATTAGGCTACTGCACATTAGGCATCATTGAAAAAGTGTGCGCTTTCACTGCTGCATACTAGGGCAGCCTAATGCACATGTATTTAGTACTACACATTACAGGTACTAAATTTAATGTGCAGTAGCAAAAGTACACTAATGAATGTGTACACATGCCCACTGGGCTGTTAGATATACACGATCATAAAATGATAGTATATTTTCCTGTTGTGGAGTTGTTAGCTCTAACTTTTTGGCTAAATTCCAACTTGCATTATTGTAGTCTGGCTTCCTAAGTTCCTCCAGACTTTAGACCTGGATGGTATGGTATACTTTTTTACCCTCCATGCTAAACTTTCTATTTGCCTTGTTGTGAAATATTAATAAATGCCTGCTTTCATCCCAGAGGTGGCTGCATTTCATTGGTGGATAAAATAAATCACATGTAATAAATAATTACATGTAATGTACAGAGCTGCACTAATTAAAGTGTCGCACCCACACCCGGAGCACATGTAAAAGTGCCCTCTAATATGAGGTACTGCAAAATGCACAGTAGCAAAGGCAAATGATTTTTTTTATGACACTTAGTGCACAGTAGACTAGTTTTTGCTGCAACATACTAATACACAGTAGAATAGGCTACTGTGCATTACAGCATCTCATGTAGATGTGTCCATTGCTGATAGGGATTTGACCTTCAGAGATTCACACTTCCCTTTTGTGTTTTAAGTAGACACATCAGTAAGAAGTAAATATGTATAGTATTTCTCTCTATTAATGGTAACTGTTATTTTTGGTCTCAAAGTAGTTTTTAAGCCTTAAGAAATGTAGTTGCCTTGAAATGTAGTTGCACAAGGCTTGAGAAGCATAAGTTTTTAATGGTTTATTTTTTATCTTAGCTGCTCAAAAACAGCCTGACAAATATTCCTTTAACCTTGTCATCAAACACAGTACTGAAAAACTCGCTCATCAAGATGAAAGTTTGATAGGTGGCAACTGCTATGTATTGGATTATCAACCTTCCGGCAAAAAGCACTTTAAAAACAGTTTCTCTTTCCTGCCCACAGAAGGAATCTCTTCATTTCACCTGATGTGTGCCTTTCACCCGTGGTTTCATTTAACAAGAGAAAAAAAGGAAACACTTTGGGCACCAATCCCATCTTTAGGCAGCAAATTCTGATTCAGCATGCTGAGAAGATCATGGAAAACCTCAGCATGTTTTAGGTACTTTGTTAAATAAGGATGGACTTTATCAGCTGCTTATGTGATTCACTGAATTGGAAAACAAACAAATTCAGTGGGGCTACTTGCATGCTTTAGTAGCACCCTGCTGACCTGGAACCTAACTACCATTTTAAGCCCCCCTGTGCTCCCCCGGCTCAGCAGTTGGCCACGGGGGGACCTCAGATGTACCCCCAGACCCAGGAGGCACCAGTCACCGAGCTGGGAGAGCATGGGCGGGCCCCCTGCGCACTCCTTGGTGGACCTAGAAGTGGACCGGAAGTCCACTTCCAAGTCTGCTGCCAAGTATGCTGGGAGCCGCCTATGCTCCTGTGGGACACTTCACCTGCCCCAGCATCTCAGTGTTCACGAGCTGCCTGGTACCTTGAGGTACGTAGAAAAAACATTTAAAGCTGCGTCTATGTTCAAATCAGCAAATCTTTTTTCGAATCTCTCCAAATCAATTCAAAGGATTCTGATTCGATTCGGAGAGATTAAAGGGTCTCCTGATTCAATTCGGATTCAGAGTCTCAGCCACTGAATCGGGCTGAATCTCCACCGAATCGAATCAGGGACCAAAGCTTTGCACAGCCCTACTAGACAGTGAGCAATGGGAGGAAATTGAGTAGGGTAAAGGACAGCTGGTGCTTATTCCAAAGTAAGTTAGGCTAATACAATTTTTGAATGATGAAATTTTACATGAGAATGTGGAGATGTACTCCATAGTAAGGCTGTACGTAGTAAAGTCATTTTACTTCAGTCATTTCATCATGTCTACTTACACCAGAATTCACTGCTTTAAGAAGAATTAATTTTGAATCCAGTAAGTGGTTTTCAACCTTTTCCATCATTAGACCCCCTTTTCCATTTTCTGTGTATATTTCTGTCATCTAGTTGTCATGTAGTTACCCTCCCATTTGGCAAAACAAGAGGGGTAGGAGTCAGGTGAAGGGCTCTCTAGCTAGATCTGGAAATGTAGATTTGCTCTGTCTGTAATCTTCCACTGGTGAAGCCTAGAATCCAAGCTCTAAGATCTGTGGCTCTAAGCTTTGATGTTTTGAATGGAGTTCGACCTAGGATGGAGAGGGAAGAAAATGAGAAAATTTTCAAAGAAAATGGCAGAAAATGGCTCTTTCTGATTAAGCAATAAACAGCGTTGTATCATTTGTAAAATCTTTCCTTTTATTGCCAAAGGACTTGGTGTGTAATATGCAATTAAAAACTTGATATAATTTAAGCTTTGGATTGCCATGTGCATCAACTATGGCATTTGTCGCCGTAAAATATCTAACGGCTTTTATTTGCCTCAACACATTTAGAAAATACTGTGATTAAAATTGTTGCTCCAAGTAGCATTTGACACTGTTTTGTCCCTTTTACTGATGCATAAAAGCAATAGATTGGAGTTAGGCTTTGGCATATGAAACACAGCTTGGTCCAGCCAATAGCTGTGATTTGTTATCAGTCAGTTAGAGGTGCCAAGCCATCAAAAGGAGCAAATTGTTTTGAAAGTCTTGTCTAGATGGCACATCTTCCTGTCATCTATACAACTTGGGGAACACTGGCTGCATCTACATGAGATGCTACTGCACAGTAATGTTGGCAGGCACTAACCGTGATGTGACGCTACTGTGCAGTAGTAATGAGCTACTGCACAGTAGCTTATTGCTATTGCACAGTAGCATCAGAAAAAAATATGCGGGGACATTACTGTGCAATAACGCCAGTTACTGCACAGTCATTTAGTACTTGGTTATACAAATACTAAATGACTGCACAGTAACAACTGTGCAGCCTGCTGCTTGTGTAGACATGGCCACTGATGGCAAGTCTCAAAGAGGGACCTAGAGGACAGGTGGCAGGTCCTAGTGGAAAAATAAGTTGAGATTGCAGAGTGACTTCAGAGGAGAAAATGTAGTTGTGGTGTGCAAGGGGCTTCCTCAAGAGATAACACTTATGCCTGGAAATCAAAACAGCTTAATGCAAATAGTAGCCCAAATCTCCCTTTGCTTGTGGATGGACTGTGGCATTTTCACAGATTCTTTTTCATTTCTCTTCCCCAGTTTGTCAGTTTACATTTTCCCACCCTGAGCAGCTCTGCAAGAGAGGGAATGAACTCTCTTGTAATTCAGGAAAACCCAATGTACCTTGTAGTATCAGTATTTTTTTTTTTATCGGAGATATTTTATATTCTTGCTTTACACCGTGGTGGTTATTTTCTTATATTTAGTCCTGAAGTTATGAGTAAAGCCTCATGTTTTCCTGTTTCTTCTTAGTGCATCAGTATATTCCACCCTGACAACATATTATCTTTGCCCTGGTAGTACCATAGGAGGCTACATACACTACAGGTGGTACACAGTGGGCGCATCTACATGTGCATTAATATGCTTTAGTTAATGCATATTAAATCTAGTATGTCCATTGTGAGGTACTAAGAACATGCACATTAGCCTGTCTTAATGCACATTAACTAAAGAGTGCAAGGCACTTTTATAAGTGGTCCATGGCATGGACATTGTGTGCCCCTGGTGGCTGCGGGGGCACGGTGAGCTCTGGCTGTCAGCGGTGGGAGTGTGGCAGCAGTAAGTGTGGAGCTGCCGCAGGCAGCCACGGCGCTGTTGGCAGTGGGGGGAGGGAGGGATGGCAAGTGCTTACTAGTGGTCCGCAACTACCTGCAGACACTGCCAGCAGCGTTGGCAGCAGCCGGCAGTGATCGCAGACTGCCTGCAGACGCCACTGGTGTCGGTGGTGGGGGTGGCGAGCAGCCACTGCCCACAGGTGCCACTGGCAATGTCAGTGGTGCCTTTTTGTAGGGGGTGCACCACCATGCTCAGGGGGTGCACATGCACCCATGCGCACCCCTTACGCGTTGCCAATAGTCCATGGGGGAGGGGGTAGCTTTAGTTAGAGTGACTTCAAGAGCTGCTCTAATTAAAATGCCACAGTGTCTCAGGTATTAGCATCCCCATGCTTCAAAACGATGGCAGGGGCGCTTGAACTAAAGCTCGTTCAACAACAGTTGATTGTGTATTTCTAGCAGCTTCAGTGTAAACAGAATTAAGAAAGGCTTTGGTTTCTCATTTTATGATTATTGGTCTAGACATCTTGCACTAGTGGTTAGTCTGTTTGCTAGAGAGAACAATGTATACCCATGGAAAGCTGTCTACAATAATTAGTTCCTGGTAGTAGAATTATACCCAGATGATTGCAATGCAGAATACCAAGTATATGTTTATGGAAGATAAGAAGTTAGACCAAATGGAACTCATTCTGTTGTCAAGTTTTATATTCTGTGTATGTCCCTCATGAGCAAGGGTTTTCAATCTAGCTAATCCATGGGCTGGATCACGCATGGAGCCAGTGCATGGGTTCAGTCTATGGGTGTGATCCAGAGTACCAGCCCCACCCCACCTGCCCAGACCTAGCCAGGTGTTGGCCCCATCCCGCCCACCTAGACCCAGTTGCACATCAGCCCCACCTTGCCTGTTTGGATGCATTCATGCCAGCACCATCCCACCCTTCCAGATCTGGTCACATGTCAGACCAACTCCCCCACCCATATCCAGCTATATGCTGGTGCAATCTAGTGCTCAGGGCCATGTTATCTAGCCCATGGGGCTCCTGGAACTTCTCGAGATTTGGCAGCAGGGAAGCTGCAATTAACACTGTCACCACTCTCCTGTCACCAAATTTCCAAGCTTGTGGGAGGCTCTGTGGGCCATATGACATGGCTCTGCAGGCCAAATCTGGCCCACAGGGGAGGTTAAGTACCCCTGCTCTAGAGGAGACCTCTGCCATTAAAACAAAAGGACTCCTCATCTCTATTTTTTTCTTTTCCAAAGAAGGTATGTCTTTACTTGTATAGAGTTGTTGTGATGCACTGCAACCACAGATGCAGTCATGTGCACCTTTGAGATGCTCCTGGGGGGCTCTCCCTCCTTCAGGGTGTTCTTCACCCCCAAACGCCTCTCTGCTGTTTGTAGCTTCATCACTGAGAAAAGATCACAATGCTCCAAAGGTTACCTTCCTTGTCTAGTTCTTGCCAGTTCTCAGCAGAGGGGATTTTGCTAGCTAGAAGAATCACACCTTAATCCAATCATTCATTCAGAAAATATGTACATCCCCCACCTTTCCAGAGAAGAGGCATGTCTGTATGGGCAGATACTCTGAAATCACACTTACTTTGACAGTATGTTAAAAAGATAACAAAAAGGCTTATTATCATCACATCAAGAACAAACATAAGAAATCAGTAACCATAGGTTGAGATACAGACAGATATATGAGAATAAACAAACAAAAGAAAATATCAGAACAACAATCTGATTTTACCCTTAATCCTAAAACCAAGACTTCAGTTCCTATCCAGCTCACCAGATTAAAAAACAGATTCTTCCTCTGCTCTTCCTGCCCGAGCCTTCTGTAAATCCTCAAGTCAGCCAGGTAAGCCCAGTGGCTGAGGGACTCAAGCCTCTCCTTATGCCCAGGAACAAACTAAAGACAACCACTTTCTCTCAAGGCAAAGTTTAAGTACTTGTCCTTATCTGGCCAATTGTGTTCTTCTATGGGATTCTTGAAGATCAAATATGATGTGCATATAACCTCCTGGCCCTCTAATGTACATCCACTTGACCAGTCAGGCATCTTTACTAACACATTTATGACTGGAGGAATATTTACATCTTTTCAGAGAAAGATTACTAGTCCAATCTTCCAGTTCTAATCATATATTATCTGGGTAGATTATTTCCTTTAAAAAGTAATTCCCCTCTCTGGGTTAGACCTCAGTGTCTTGCCTCAGCACCCACTTTGCACAGCTACACAAATATAAATTCTTATAGCAGAGGTTCTCAGGGTGGGTTTTGTACCAGGACCCATTTGTAAAGATCAGTGGCCAGCCCCAACCCAGTGCTCCTTACTCCTGACCTGCTGCCCCCAGGCCTCAACCCCCCAGTTTGTGGGGCAAAGGGGTGTGGGGCATTGGAAGCCCCAAGCAGCCCCTTGCAGGCTGGACTTCTGTCAGCCTTCAAGGGAAAAGCCACCATTTCCCAGATTTTTCTCCTTTAAAGGAGAATACATATTTAATGTTTGATTCATTTTTTAAATTTGTTCATGGCCCTATCATATATTCTTGCAACCAATTTTTTGGGTCACAAACCACAGGTTGAGAAACACTATCCTATAGTGTTTACATCTCCCAGCCATTTGGGCTTTGGTCCTCTAGGTGAAGGTAGCTTTTGTCTCTCCTGAAGCTGCCTCTATACTCTTTGATTGGGTATCATAGAAAGGTATAGAACTAGATCCATATCAAACGAGGGGCAAGATAAGTCTCACAATGGGACTGTAGAGCGGCAACAGCAGAGCGCCAGACTACCAAGCGTTGACCCTGAGATGTTGCAGAGTCACTTGGAAGGATTGGATGTGTTTAAGTTGGCAGGCCCGGATGAGCTCCATCCGAGGGTACTGAAGGCACTGGCTGATGTCATTGCAGAGCCACTGACAAGAATATTTGAGCACTCGTGGCATACAGGCCAGGTCCCGGAGGACTGAAAAAGGGCCAATGTGGTCCCTATTTTCAAGAAGGGGAGGAAGGAAGATCCAGGCAACTATAGGCCAGTCAGTCTCACCTCCATCCTTGGCAAAGTCTTTGAAAAGATGATTAAGGCTCATATATGTGAGCGCCAAGCAGGAAAAATTATGCTGAGGTAAAAGGAAACCAGCACAGGTTTGTAGCAGGTAGATCATGCCTGACTAATCTAGTCTCTTTTTATGGCCAGTTTACAAAACACCTGGACACAGGAGTAGGGGTTGACATCGTCTACTTAGACTTCAGGAAGGCCTTCGATATGGTATCCCACCCCATACTGGTGAACAAGTTAAGAGGCTGTGACTTGGATGATTACACAGTCTGGTGGGTGGCAAATTGGCTAGAGGGTTGTACCCAAAGAGTGGTAGTGGATAGGTCGGTATTGACCTGGAAGGGCGTGGGCAGTGGGGTCCTGCAGGGCTCGGTCCTTGGACCAATACTCTTCAATGTCTTCATCAGTGACTTGAATCAGTGGCTTGACACAAGAAATAATGGCCGTAAGCTAGCAGAAAGCAGATTTAGACTGGACATTAGGAGGAACTTCTTCACAATTAGAGTGGCCAAAATCTGGCATGGGCTCCCAAGGGAGGTGGTGCTGTCCCCCACCCTGGGGGTCTTCAAGAGGAGGTTAGATGGGCATCTAGCTGGGGTCATCTGAACCCAGCGCACTTTCCTGCCTATGCAGGGGGTTGGACTCGATTATTTATTGAGGTCCCTTCCAACCCTAAAATCTATGAATCTATGAAATAACATAATCCATGCAAGTATACAAATAACACAATTAGACATAGCTTATCTTTAGCTGTTTATGGATACCAAACTTTATACATCAATAAACCTGATTCAGGGAAACATGCATGACATTCCATGAATACTTCAAAATATAGTGGGTTTGTGACAGCAATCAAATTGCCTAAATAGGAATTTACTGAGTGCCCATACAAATGTCTGCCAGGATAAGGTTCCCTGCTGTGCCATTATTCCTCCATTGACATCCTCTCTCCAGCCAGTTGGCATTTCTGATACTTGCACAGCTGCTTGTATCAAAGTTAAGGAAAATACTTTATAGTTCTGAAAATTGCCAAGTGTGGGAGGCTGAAATTGGGTTTCAAGAAGACCTATTGGGTTCATTTTCTTTGACAGCAGATAAAATTGGCCACAGCTTCCAGGAGTATCCCTGTAGCATATGAACAGAACCTTCTTGTGAAGAATGTTGCTAATACCCCCTGTCTGCAAAAAATTAATTGTGTTGCAGAGGGTGCATGCAAGATGCTGTCCACATGATTTTAAAACCAGCCACCGAGAGAGACTGGAATGGCTCATCTCCTCTTTGTGAGCCAGCTATTAGAAGGCGAGTGTGACAAGCACTGCCACTGGGCTGCATAATGCTTTGCAAGACGGTAGTGAAATCTTGTGCATTAGGATTCCTGAGTTCTAATTCTGGCCCTGGGAGAGGAGTATTACGTAGTTGTTAGAGACAACAAATGAAAGCACATAGATTTAACAGGGTTCAGTCTGTCAAGAAGTATGGATGAGATTTAGCTCTCAAGTGCTAGAGAACTGGTTTTGATTTCCAGTTCTGTCTGAATGTGACAAGACCGGGCCCCAGGGGTGACTGTGATGCCCCTTGGTGGCCACACAACTCCTGCCTTGCTCCAATCCCTTAGGTACCCTCCATTTCCTCTCACCTGCCACACCTTGATGGAATGCATTGTAAAAGGGAAGCTGCTCCAGGGTCCCAGAACAAGCCCTCATTTTTTAGCTAGCAGGTCCCTCCCACTTCGAGCAGGTCCTGTTCCTTTTCTTCAAGCACTAAGTGGGGCCCTCCTGTCTCCATCCATGCCCCAGGGCACCAGCTGTCTTAAGGGCTGTTTGTGGCTTCCTTCTACCCCTGCAGGCATACCCATGCCTCACCGCTGTCACTCAGTTGCCATTTATTCTCTTGTATAGGCTTCAGCCTTCTTAACCTGAGCTTGTAGACTCATAACCTAGGCCCACAGGTTCTGGCCTGGCCCTTCAGTCTCAGCCTCCCATCAGCCCCTGGCTGCCACATTGCCCCCTCTGAGCTCTGGCCCTCTTGGCCTCAGGTCACCTGCGTTGCCCCCTCTGGGCTCTGGCTTCAGCCCTCTTGGTCTTAGGCCACCTGCATTGCCCCCCCCCCGGGCTCTGGCTGTGTCCCTCTCAGCTGCAGGCTGCCCGTGTTGCCCCCCGCTCTGGGCTCTGGCTCCAGCCCTGTCAGCCTCAGCCCTGGCCTGTCCCTCAGGCATCCCTGTGGCCTCCTTTCCTTCCTTGTTAGCCAGACCCAGTCCTCCAGTTCTTAATCGGAACAGAAATGCTAGCCCACTGGCCGTATAACAAAAAAACCCAAACCCTCCCCCCACCCTGGGTTCATAACTTTCCCATAGGCTTTAAGTCCCCCATACCTCTCTACTTGGGGGTGGGGGCTCTCTCTCAGGGAGAGTGTGAGTGCTGGTCAGTCCCTCTCTTCAGCCATCCTGCTCAGGAGCTCTTCTTCTGCTGGCTGCAGGGCCAGGCCAGCTGTTCGCAGGCACTGGCCTTATGGCCTCTAATGTCCCACCCATTCCTCTCCAGTGGCTTTCCAGCTATCCACAGGGGTTTCCATTTAGGCCTGATGGCTAGCCTGCCTTCCTCCAAGGGAGCTTAGCTCAGCCTCCTGCAGTTATTCTTTTTGTGCTGCCTGGGGGTCTCCTCCTGGGTTACTTAGATGCCTGCCTTTGTGCAGCCTGCTGCTTTGCAGCTAGCTCCAGGATAGTTACTCCCCCTGAGAGTAGCTCCTATCATGGCTGATACTGCATGGTTTCTTCACTACAGCTAGCCCTTGTTCAGCCGTTGGTGCTACCTAGCAAGTTTAGCCTGATGCAACATCCCCTTAGAGTAACAGGAGCCTCTGGCTCCCTGTTATACTGAACAATCTGAATTTCTTTACTTGTAAAATGGGTACAGCTTACTTGCCTCCCCAGGAAGGAGTTGGGGAAGAAATGTTGGAACCAGAAGTGTAACTGGCCAAGACTGCATCAAGGGCAGCCCCCTTCTCCTTGTACCATCTCTGGCTCCAGAGGCTCTGGTAATGGGCAGCACTCAGGAGCAGCAGCTGTTGGTGCTGTGGGGAGATCTCACCTTGTTTTTTTGCTGCAGGTGTCCGTTTTGAGTAGGCAAAAAACCTCCTCTTTTCGGTGGCACACAAATAGGGTGAAATCTCTCCCCAGTGGCAGTGAACTCTAGCTGGTGCCGCTTAACAGACCTATGTTCTCCACAATGCTGGAAAATGTAAGAGGCAGAGCCAGGGGTGGGAGAGTGACACCCCCTGCCCCCACTCCATTCTGGATGTCCTCCCACTGCCCACCTTAGCTAGCCCCCAGGGCTTGTGCTGGTTGTACCCATGATGGTCCAGGGAATATGTGAGAAGCAATTAGAAGCTTGTCTAATGTCTCTCTGAATTATGCAGTTGGTCCAATAAATCAATTACTGAGGAAACCTAGCTTCTCCCAGGGAAAGCACATGAGGGTTTAGTCAGTGATAGAGGTTGTGACCTGTACAGAGATAATTAACACAAGTCATTGAAAGTAGTGACACAACAAGCCGTGGCCCACTGGCTTCAAGTCTAGTGTACCTTTCCTCTAAAGAGATATTTCATAGGGAAATGTCTCTTATGAGTTTACCCGAAATGCAGGAAGCTCTGACAGAGCTGCCAAATGCAGGTCTGCAAATTATTCACTGCAAATTATTCACAATTATCAGATTCCTCCCTTCTGGCCTTTTTGCATCACCACACTTACCTTTCTCCATTGCTTCACTGAGGCATCCTCAGTTGGGACTCACCTGCCAGCTGTTCTTCTAGCAGACATAGTGAACAGGGTTGTTTTGTAGTTTCTGGCTGGCTGCAAAGGGAGCTGGTTCATTTAGTAGAGGGCTATGTATCCACTGGGGAGGCAGGGAGGACTTGGACCAAATCTCCGGTCTTCCTCCTTGGAGTAGATAGTAGGGTAGAGGCACCTGGAGGCACTTAGCAGCTGCTATCCTAGCTGCAGTAACAGCAGGCAGATATAGGGAGTGAACACATTAAAAAACAAAGCAGCCTTAGTATTTTTGGCTGGCTACACATGGAGGATTTGGCTATATCCCTTTCCCAAGATACTCTCTTTCAGTCCCCTTTTCAATTCATGCCGCTTGTTGAGGGCCAGTTGGGGAGGTGCAGCAAGTTGATTCTTTCAGATTCACCTTCAGCATAACTGACTCTAAAGTCTGGGCTGGGGGCAGGAAGGTGTCTCCAGGCCCCTGTTGCAAGAGCAATATATTTATTTCAGGTGTAGCACTTCAGGAGCTGCGCCTGGTACCTCGAGGTATGTAGAAAAAACATTTAAAGCTGCATCTATGTCTGAATAGTTGAATCTTCCCGAATCTCTCCGAATCGATTTGGAGGGTTCCGATTTGATTCAGAGAGATTAAAGGGTCTCCTGATTCGATTCAGCCACCTAATCGGGCTGAATCTCTGCTGAATCGAAACAGTGACTAAAGCTTCGCACAGCCCTAATTTATACAACTACAGTAGGTGACAGGCAGAGAACCATCTCCAGCATTAAGCTCTGTAAACAGAGTTCAGTGAATCTGACATCTTGAGCTTCGCAAGACATTACAGAAAAATATAAGTAGCCTAATGGTGAGAAGAGAAGAGGCAGAAGATTAATGCAAGGATGTTGGCCAAGGAAGAAATTTTCTAGTGCCTTGCAGCATTGTGGTGCTTCCATTGTTATTTGATATTGTGAATGTAAGAATCATGGTTCCCAACACCTTTCAGACAGATTGTGTGCTCTGTTAAATAGTTAGCTTTGTGCTGCAGTTACTTGTGTGTCTATGAGCTGTCTGGACATATTTTCTATTCACTGCCATCATCATTCACTCCAGGATTACACCTATAGTTGGTCAGAGATGACAGATTTGCCCTTCTATTTTGCAGTTAAAGGATGCCAGAAGATGAGATTGCCTGTGAGACTTGGCTAGCCAGATAATACATTAATTATGTGTTCCTGGCACTACACATTTAACACAGAAGAGGGCATCTTAAAATTATTTTTATTTTCAGGTATTCCTATAATCATTTCCATCTGGCATAGCTGTATTTTCCCTCTCAGAAGGATAAGAGGCATCCTTGGATAGTCAAAAACAGGTCACGGATATTGTCGTGATTATGATTCTTGACCTTCTTGGACAGATAATGATCCGAAATCACAGCCCACACTGGCACATAGTGGTAGGAAGCTGTAGTGAAGAGCCCACTTGAGGACCTGTCTCTCGCAGACGGTGCACAGCATACTTCA
The DNA here is from genome assembly GCF_000455745.1 of Alligator sinensis. Taxonomy (NCBI): domain Eukaryota; kingdom Metazoa; phylum Chordata; order Crocodylia; family Alligatoridae; genus Alligator; species Alligator sinensis. Next base: position 1,125,069 of record NW_005842280.1, on the reverse strand, counting down.
GTACCAGCTTCACAACACTTTCACAGACCACGGCATGGGTTTTTCCCTGAGCTGAGCCAAAAGAGAGTAAGACCTATGGCTGAACCCTCTCTCCGTCTCTCCCTACCTCCCCATGCTAGTAAGCCATGTTGCTGGACTTGGATCAGTTCTTGCATGCAGGGTAAGACTACCTATGTTCAGCTTCTGTGCAGAATATCCTACTGAGAAAACCTCACGGCTCCCCATCACAGGCACAGCTGCTATCTGGGCGGTCATGAATACAAGAAGTACAATCTCTTGATAGTAAATGAAGCTCTTGTTCCTCTAATAGATGGGCACTTAACAAGTATATACATAACTGTATTAAGTATGCATGGGGAGCCTTTTTAACACCGCCTGCTTTTTATTCAGTGCTCTTTATAAAGAATTGTAAGAATGTATTAATGGTATTTTAAATCAGTTTTTGACATTTACTTGTGAATCTGTGCGTCTGTGTGTGTGTAAGTAATGCAGAGGGGGATTTGGGACCAAATCCTGTTCCCATGATGAAAATAGGACCTAATTCTTCTTCCAGAGAAGTAATTTTTTCAGGGCATGACCCTTAATGCCCTGAAGCTAACTGACTAACAACTGTGTCTTTCTGAGGTTAACTCTGAGGTGATACCCTGAGAGCTGGAAAAAAGCAATCTGTAGTAACACTGAGTGAGGAATTTACAGTAATTAAACAGCAAGGAAAATGAAAATGAAGGTAAATTGGCAATATGCTGCTTGCAATAATATTAGGTATTTTTCTCAGCAAAATAAAATGAAGTCTTTGTTCATGTAAGGTAGGGCGGAGGAGCATGGCCTTCTGAGTGCAAGGGCTCAGCTGTGAGTTGCAACTTGCCTTCTAGGAATAAGGGCACATGGCTTTGCTGCTACAAGAGATCCTCGAGAAGGAACGGTATTTCAAAGGCATGTTGTCTTCATGCTCCTTGCTGCAGCAGAGTGCTGACAGTCCCTCCTCCTGTCTAACTGACTGACACATTGGGGTAGGCGCTGGAGCCAAAGTCCCATGTGTATTCTACTGTGATTGGGAGGAGGATGGAGGGGAGCAAAGTATGTATTTGGCCCTATGCTGCCACACCCAAGGTCTGAGGAAATTGGACAGGGTGTCTTTTATACTCTATAGACAGCTCAGGTCACCATCTCGCTCTGTAGGGCAAGAACTTGGCAAGATATGTACTTCTAAAACATCTAGAGCACTTTGGCTTGACATAAAATGAGTAACTGATGATGATGATGCATTTGATTCTGAATACTTCTAAGTAGATTGAAAATGATTTGCAACTTTCTCTGCAGAATAAAAAAGCCAGAGTCAATATTGTTCCTGGATTTCATAGGAAGAGACTATACACTTCTAAGATCATGCTGTTCCTTCTTAGTACTTAAAGCACTTTCATGTCTTTTTAGATTATAAACCTAGCATGAGGGAAAATGGTTAAAGTGGAAAAAGTAATTGATTAAATCAAGACACTTTTGAATTATTGCAGATATTTCAAAACACCAGCTTAGAAGTAAAAGCATTTAGCTTTAAGGACAGCTAATAAGGACACTCATTTTCAAAGCGAGTTGTTTCCTTATTGCATTTCAGATAGTTGAACTTGACAAGTCAGTAGTAAGGGAAGGCAGAATTATCAGAAGATGTGCATCTGAAGTGGCATCAGAGTGCTTAATTAGAGCATCACTGTGAAAACATAACCCTGCTTGTACTGTTTAAAATCTCCATATTAAGGACCATGTGCTGTCTGGGGAAGAAAGTAGTACTTAAGGTGACGATGTTGGTATGTCTGCAGCACAGTGTAAGGGCATCAGCCCTTCTGTGATCTGTGCTCGTTTGGTTTCGCTGATGCAGAAGCAGGAGTGGAAAACAGTTGGTTCCCACCTGAGTGCTACCACTGATATTTTCTGTGTGTCAGGCTATGGAAAATATATCCCTTCTCTCTGCATATTAATACTGAAACTTCTTTGAGGAAGGCATCATGTCTTACTATATGTTTATACAGAGTTTAACAAAATAGGGCTCACATCCTTACTGGAGCCCCTGGGCAGTGCTGCAGTACAAATAATAAAGTTGCCTCTTTCTTTCTAGTTTCAAAACCCAGACTAGCTTCCTTTTGGATCTCAGAAAGCACTGATCTGCTCCTGAACTGGGAGCAGAATGATCTGAAACCCATTTAGAGTACATCTGTACAGAAAGATTAGGTTCCTGAGGGATAATCCCAAGAAGGAGCCAATGAGAGGTGAGCGAATAACCCTCTCTGGCAGTGTAGAGTTAAGGGCAGTCTAAAGTACTTACATCTGTAAGAGGTTTACACAGGCTTTGTCCAAAGAGCAGTCTTGTGTGCCTTCTGCATTTTCAACATGAGATGGGATGCTTTTAACTCTGAATTATTTATTTTGTGGTAATACAGTATACCTGACCTTTATATAGTGTAGCATTATGCAGTAGGAAATGAAGAATTTTATGACATGGGTCATGTGCTGTTGGAGAGATTGGCTCATTGTACACATGCTTTTTCACTTGTGGTAAGTCACCTAGCTTTTCTGCGTCACTGCCAGCTTCTGGCTTGGCACAGCCCTCGTGTTATAGCTTACATGAAAATCAGAGCCTGAAAAATACTGCAACTTCATCTCCCATTTTGAGCAAGCACTTTCCCTTTGGGTTGCAATTGATTGCTGTGCTGGTTATATTATAAAACCAATTTGAGAACCATATTCATTTTGCTCATCCCATAAGGATGTGGTTTCTCATGTTGCTTGTATTTCTCAGTTTACTAATTTCAAAAGAGATTCCTTACCTGCTCCATTTCAAGGGAGATGGTCTGAGAAAAATGAACACTGTGTTCCTTTGAATCAGAGGAGCAATAGTGAAACAAGACTATACCTGTAGTGGTTGAAAATACTGCGTGTGTTTGTAAGCATCCTTTGAAATCAGTCTTTGGTTTATGGACCCACAAGCATGTCATAAATCTACATAACATTTTGGAGGGCTAGGGTTTTGAATCAAGATCTCTGATTGAGTAGATAAATCCTGTGCACCTAGTAAAACTCCTAGTTAATGCTCATAGTTTAGGATGTTCAGCAGTGCCTGTTATTCCACTTAATGCTGGCAATAACAAACTAAAATCTTTCACATCCATCGAGTAATTTTTTTGTGCAAATTTTGCTGACTTTAGAGCGTGCCCTGTAAATTACGAATTCCTCCCACTTCAGGTCAGATTGCTTCCTTCTGTGCTTCTTCCTACACAAAGATAAACACACAAGACATAGAATGAAATCCTGCCCTGTTCTTGTCATGGGAGCACACCAGAGTATCCCTGATTTTATAAATAAGTGGTCCATTTACAGCCATATCTGCAACTCCCTTATCTACACTTCTGGAAGAAACCAATTCAGGGGACCCAGCATCTTTCCTTTATGGAAGGGGGCAGGAATGGGAGACCTGGAGTAGAGGGTGCATGTGGGCACCTATCTCTTCACATCTTTATTTGAAAGGAACTTTGAAGACAGGGTAGAAGGGTTGTGTGACAGGCACATCTATGTTTATGCTAATGTACTAGTCATTACTGTTGAAGGGAATTTGCACTGACTGCCATGCCACTGTCACTGTGTCTCTCTGCTTTCCGTTTCCCATGTTTACTAGTGGTTTAGACTACCCCTGTAGTTAGCTTCAGGCTCTAAGCCTATAATAGGGAAAAGGGACAAAGCTAATCTGATAGGGAGGTAATAGTGTAGCTGATTTGGCAGTTCTGCAGGGCTTTTTTACCTATCAAGGGTGGCAAAAGAGGACCTCTAAATGTCAGGTTGAGCAAAACATAGATGAGAAATGGCTGCTGGAATAAAACAAAAGCAGGGGAATTACTGCATTCAGATAGACATCAAATCTCTATTGCGAGATAATTGATTGGAAAATTAAAAGAAAGACACTTCAAACAGAGATCATCTGTCACAAAGCATTTTTCCCTTTGAAGCTTCAGCTATAGCAGTCTGCAAAGCTTCAACTGAACTGCTGCTGGCTGAGAAGAAACTTCCATTTGTACGTAAGAGGGGCTGCAGCAGAGTTTGACTTGACTCGCATCTACAGCACTTTCAACTCTTTTGCTTCCCAGCTTTTGGGTGTACGTAGAATTACCTTCAAGTAACATTTCAAAGAGTGTTTGGGGGCTTTTAAGTTTGTGGCTACAAGCAACGTTAATGTGAATCTATAGCCATAGATGAAAAGTGGAGATGGTGCTGGGTTCTGAAGTGAGAGGTGAGGAGAGAACTTCTGCTCTTACACAACTATTGATTTCAGCAGGGAAAACTAGCAAATGAAAGACAGGCTGAATCTGATGTTACACTGGTTCGCTACTTGTGCCAATTCCATACAATTCATGGAAGTTGCTCTTGCTTCACATCTGTGTGAGATTAGAATTGAATGAGAGCATCGTGACCTCCTAAACCTGGCTGCTTCAGGGACTGGAGAGGCTCCCCATGTGATTTAGCTAGACACACAGTACTGTTTGTACATGGTATGCTATTGTGGTGAGTGCAGATGCCCAGACTCTCCGCAGCAGAATGTCTGTGCACATATTCTGTGCCATTTGTGAGTGGATCTTAAGAAGGCAGCTGGGGAAGATCCCCCTCACTGAAACCAGGGCACCTTTTCACCATCTCCACCTTTTTTCACATAAAAAGGGGGCTGGAGCAAAGGCGAGGATTTTATCCTAGGCTTTCAGTGTAAAAGGCTGGTGGAGGCAATGCAGAAAAATTACATGCAGCAGTCAAGTAATTTATACACCCAGGAGAAAAATGGCACACATTTACAATACAAGCCTAAGTGACAGATCAAAACAAAGGAGATACAACTTCTTCAGAGGACTAAACTGGTCCCTTTGCAAATGTAGTCTAGAAAGTATACTAGATAAGTTATACTTTTTAGTTGTCGAGTGCAAAGCTTTTACATAAGGGCCAGTATGTTTTAGCAGAAGGCTAAGGTGGTTGTTTGAGTCAGAATCTAGCAGTCTATGGGCTGCTCTTATTCCTTTTTTGGTCCAGATTCTGGATTCATCCCCTAGTCCATTTTTTTTCAGTATCATTACAATTTTAGATTAACATTTCCCAGGAAGAAATCCCAGTTCTTAGGCTTTAAGAAGAGAAAAAAGGTCACCACAGATAAATTGGAAAACAAGTCTAGAGAGTGAGGAGATTTCCAACACACTAATTTTCTGAGTTTTAAATGTATTTATGGGGTCACATCTTAGAGGGCTTTTTTTGAAATTTTATAAGGTGCTAGGAAAAAAACAACTTCCGGTGTTTTATATTGTCTGAACTGAATCAAAAATGTCTTATATTTTGTGAACCACAGCTCACAGCATCAGAAAAGTGAGTTATATCTGATTCACTTAGACTATAAGGTATACCTCTACCTTGCTTTCTGTCTGAGCTGAGATTACTAGAAATAGCTCACAAGCCTCCTTTGTTGATATTTATTCATGAAATATACTCTTAATGTGGAACTCTATTTTCTCAAAAATGTCCAGGCCCTGATAATTTACTACCACACTTCTGTCAGAAGAAGAACCAATTTATTACCAGAATTGCCTTCTGCTTGATTGGACTGGAATGTGCAAGGCAAGGCACCTTCTTCCCTTTGTGCTAACAAGATATCAGACTACTATTGGCAAGTCATCGTAGTCTGTCCTTGTGACCATCACAATGGCTTTGCCTAGTGTATATACTGTAAAACCTGCTGAGAGTGGCTTGAGTTGTACAGAAAGAGAAAAAAATCCACATTTCTTCAGTTCAGTATAAAAGTTGTAGTTCTGGTTGCAGCAAACCTTTGCTTACAGGATGGCAGACAGCTTTGTGACAAAAACGTGTCTTTACTGTGGTTCCAGTGTGTTTGCAGAATTGTTGGATGCTTAGCGCTTCTCAATTCAGCCTAAGCAATCCCAGTTGCATGTTTGGGAAAAGGAGGAATATTCTTCACTGCTGTGCTGAGGTCGGGTGCTTGGATAGTAATCAGACCCTTTCCCAAACTTTTTCTCTCTAGTGTGGGGAATCATTTCACCCCACTCTTCTATGTCAGTTGGAGTCCTGTGAAAATGCTGGCTTCTGATACCTCTGTGTCCTATCATGGGATCTCTTTTTTTTCTGATGTATAAACGTATTAAATGGATAACTTCTTTACACCCACAGTGGTACCAGCAGATAAAACCTTTGCAGCAACGTCCTGGGGGAGCAGGTTGCATATCCTAAGGGTGCAAAGTCTGCTTTTCTCTTGCATGCCAGGAGGCGGTAGATGCTCCACATTTCCACAAATGTGGCGTAGTGCCCAAAGTTGCAATAGAAAAATAACCTGGCTCTATACTGGGCATTGCAACAACTGGCTTTAAACCTGTCACAGGATGAGTCATGAGTCTCTTCCTGTGCTGTCTTTAAAGCAGAACAGAAACCAATAAACTGTAAAATTTGAAACACACTATGAACTGCAAAAGTACTTACATTTTCTAAAGAAAAAAAACCTTCTTAGAGATGCTGCTATTTTTATTTGCTTTCCTTTGACTGTAAGCTGCTTATGCTCAAGCTTCCAGTTCTGTGGGCCTGATGAGTGGCATGGACCAGATCCAGCGTGGGGTCGGTGTATGGAGTCAGTCTACGGGTGCAAGTCGGTGTTCCGACCTGACTCTGCACACTGGGATCCGGCCATGGAGCAACACTATGTGCTCGCACAACTGAGATATGGTGAGGTCTAGCACACAGGGCCGTGCCATCCAGCCCGTGGGACTCCCCATGGGACCAGAAATTTGGAAACAGGGATCTAACCACTTGGCCATCAATGCTGTCACCACTCCCCTGCTGTCAGCTTTTTGGACCTGTGGGGAGATCCACAAGCATCAATGGAGCTGCAGTGTAGTTTTGCAAGTTCTCACAAAATTCTCTTTTGGACTTAGACTGGATATGTCTCTGCTTCCTGCTCTCAGTATAATTTCTCTCAGGATTGGGAAAGCATACATCACTCTTTTATTTTTCTTTACCTATGAATAAACCATGTATTATTATTGCTGTACCAATGTTACACTCCCATGGCCTCAACTGCCTTCTAATTTTCTTTAAGGGAAAATATTTCTTAATAAAGTAGACAGGCAGTAGCATTAACTAGGTTGGGGTGAGCATGGCACCAACCCCAGTCACCGACTATGCAGGGCACCAGCACCACCTGGGAGTCTTTACCAGGGCAGGGGTAGCCCTGTTATTCACAACTCTGTATTTGCTTCCTCTTCTTTCTACATCCTGCTTGAAGACCCTCAGCGAGCATTTAATGAGTACAGGAGAGAGAGTCCTGCTGCTCTCAATTCTGGTGCAGTGGTACCACTCCAGTCCTTAAACGCTGGAAGCTGTAATAGAAACAGAATCCTTTAGCTGCTGGTCTCCATGGAGCAGCTAAAGGATTGAGTTTGCATTGTGCTTGCTCCATTCTCTCACAGCTCTTTTGTGGCAACCTTCGTCCCCACAGAACAAAAGAATACACTCCAGGCTGAAGCTGCATGGGTTCAGCAGGACTTTCTCTGCCATTGCACACCGTGGAGACTGTGCGAACTGGAAATCTTCACCAGTTATAGAATTAGAACTTGGCAAAAAAAACAGACATTTTTCACAACAGCACATTTTATCTTGCATACTTCACAGGTACTTGAAGCTGGACAATAGGCTTGTACTTCTGTAGGATCCCAAGACCAAAGATGACCTGACATCTGTTTATACTCTACTGTTGTATTTTTACAGTCTCTGATAGAAGCACAGGAAGGGTTGTCTGCTTCTGGTTGTTTCAAAAGCATTGTGATTAAAGACAAACCATGTCTCTATCATATGAGCTTGTAATGAATTCTTTTACTTACAACCAGAAAATACAGAGGGAGAATCAAAACAGACTCTCTGCAATAAACACAATCTATTCCTGAGACTTGTCAGGTACTGAGCAGATGGATGGGATTCTGGAGGATGTCTTTGCAGAAACAAAGGGAACTCCTCATTGTGAAAGGGTCGGGAAGGCAGGAATGTGCCATGCTCAGGTTTTGTGTCAAGCAAAGAGATAGAAAGATGTTTTTAAAGATATTTAAGGTATTTTACAAAACCAGCACATACAACCTAGTTATGTGCAAAGGCTTAGTGAGCTCTTTGAGCATCTGGGGCAGGGCAGGGGGTATGCAATTGCTGTAGGAGAGGGGAGAGAACGTGGATGAGGGGAAGGGAAATTTTACCTTCCTGCTCTACTGCTGCCACTGCTGTTGCTATCGTTGCTGTTGTTTGTAGCCGTGTCAGCTCTGCTCAGGGGCAGCAGCCCCACTGGCGAAGTCCTGTGGGAGCCAATCCTAAAGTCCTGTTTGTTCCCTTAGCTTCTCAGTACATACATATTGGGCACAGGGTTGTGCTTGCTCTGGCACTGGTTCCCAAGGGGGCGGGGGAGGTGGTGCAGGGAAGCACCATTTTGATCCCTCCACTAGCCCCCCCACCCCCCCGCCTCCATGCACTGCTTGCTGCAGCACTGCTCTGCCCAAATCCTATGGCAGGAGATGGGCATGGGAATAAAAAATAGGGTATGGTGGGAAAGGGAGGGTGAGGGTAGGGGCAGGGCAGGAGCCACCAAGTAGCAGATAGAAGAATATAGGAGAAACTGAGAGCAGCGAAGAACAGGGGGCAGAAGTGTCTATAATCACTAAAGCACTACATTCTTCCAGAGAACCATGAGTAGAATCCATTATTTCTGAGCCTCTGCGTACTTTCATAGTCTAATAAATATCTGTGAAAAAAACCCAGCCAAGTTGCATGGACAAGCTTGACTTAGCCTTTCACAACCTTTCAGTACTTGATATTGCAGCTCAGCCTAAATGTCCTCTCAGCTTAATTCATTTGTGTGCCTGCATACACAAAACATTTAGGCCAAAATGATCAAAACTGGGCATCTAATTTAAGAACATCATTGCCTGTGTGCTTCAACTGGGTTCCATTGGTGTTGAAAGCATCTCATAGTTGTGAAAGGCAGGCTATTAAATCCCTGTTTAGGCCCCTAAATGAGAGTAGCTCTGAATTACAGTGGTGTTGAGCTCCCTCGTCTCTCACAGAATTCAATATCTTGCCAAAATGATAGAAGGGAAAGAAAATGGCATGTGCCTGTATCCAGGGCTCTATGCCTGGGAAAGGAGAGCTGAAAGAGAGATCTAGTTTACAGGATTTTTTTTGAATGCTGGGAATTCATGCGACCTGCATCTTATTCTTGTAACTGGTGAGACTGAGATTGACTAGGATTTATTTAAAATGAATTTCCCAGCAATCAAAACTTAGTAGGGGCTGACTGTGCTTGTACACCAGGCATAAGGCATAACCAGCTCCCCTGACTAATGTTAGAGGTGATTTACCTCTATGTGAGTCAGACAGAATAATGATCATGTTGCTAGTATTTCTTTATTTTTGCTTAGAAGCAGTGGTTGGTTGATTGATCAGCCTGAATTAAGAGGTCTGCTGGAAGATTAATGTCAAATATGAGATTTTGATTTCTGCAGTGAATGACATGGTTGCAAGAATGCATTTAGATGATCTCAGTCCAAGGAGAAGGGTGCTGTTGTGAGAGAGACCAAGACTGTCAGAAAAGCTAGCTAGGCTCATCCCTACCTCTACTATAGACTTCTAAAGCTAGCTAGGCTCATCCCTACCTCTACTTTAGATTTCACCTGTGATGCTGGCCAAGTCACTTCAGCTGCTTGCTCCCCATCTGTACAATGGGAGGAGTAGTAATAATGCTTCCCTGACACTCAGGATATTGTGAAGTTGAAAGGTGCTAGGCAAGCACAAAGCTGTCATTTAAGAGTATTAATGCTTGTGCAGCGGCCAAGGTTGTTAGGGCATGTATACAGCACACACTGCAATGCAGTGCAGAGACACCTAAGCTAGCTCTAACTGAGCTGTCTCAGGTACTGGAAACAGTCCAGCAGCAGCAGCACAAGAGATCTGTGCAGGTTGATTTACCCTGCAAAGAAGTGTGCAGTGTAGACATAGCCTCAGTCACAAAACAATTTGTGTGGGAAATTATTTTTGTTCAATTAACCTTGGACCAAATCCTCAAAGTTATTTGCCTTGCTGGGAGATATCCTAAAATAATGGCTTTGAAATTCAGCCAGTTTAAAAGTCTAATTATGATCTTTTAAAATATGAGAGAATATGACACTTCCTGTTAAATCAAGGAATTGTCTCCCTTTCAGCATGTCATAGACCTATAATTTTCTCTGGAACATTTTCAGTGTTGGAAATCAGGTCATGGATCTTGACTGTGGAGCTGTATTCATATTCATTTTTTTTCAATTAATTAAAATTTTTCTGGCTGCATGGGCATTCCAGTCACTTATTGTTTCAGAAGTATGTCTAATTCTTCAATTAACAATAGTGTACATAAGGACAATAGCAAACAAATGTAGACATAAATCAATAATGAGCCTTAATTTAACATGCATTTCAAAATCATTGTGTAAGAGAGCTAAAAGTAATCCAGCTTTCTGCAGTAGATCAAAGTTCTGTTGTAACTGAGATGTATTTGTTCTGTAGCAAAATGTTTATATCCACCTATATAAGATTTGCCATTGTGGTTTTGATGAGTCCCTCCAGTCAGGCATCCTGCTTTTGGTAGCCAATACATGATGCTTTAGAGTAGGACTGTCCAACTTCAAGGTAGCCAGGAGCCACATGGGCTGCATGCACATGGGCATGGGGGCCTCATGAGGCATGGGCTGCAGACCGAGGCCCACTTACCTTCCAGGCTCTCCCCTGATGCATGAGCAGCATAAAACACCCCCTTGCCACTGCATACACAGTGTGGGCAGCCCAAATACTGCCACTCCTGGTCATGGGGACTGCCCAGCTCCCCCCTCCCAGCTTTGCATGTGTGGGAAGCCTGGATCCCACCACCTCCCAGCCATGCAAGTAGCCCACCGCGAAGCCTGCTGCATGGGCAGCTTGGCTCCCCTCAGCACGCATGCTGCAGCTTCTCACTGCCTCCCAACCAAGCACCCACCTGCAGTGTGCACAGCCTGGTTCCTGCTCTTTTTGTGCACAGCATGAGCAACCCATATCCCCCTCCCTTACCACTTGCACAACACAGGCACCCTAGTGCCTTGCTGTTGCAGTGCCCCACTGCACCCCCAAGAACAGGGGCAGGAAGTAGAGGAGGGTGGGACAGCCCAAAGAACTTGACTGCCAAGGCAGGATCAATGATGGGAGGGTGGGGGGCAGTGGTGGCTGAAGGATTAGCATGCAACCCACAAACCAGCATCCCTGCTTTAGAGTAAGGTGACCCTCTGTCCCATAAGCTGGAAAATGATGCATTAGTTGAATGGGACAGAATGGCAGAATTATAGGCTTGGAAGTGAGAGTTTTTTCCATCTAACCATTTGCATGAATGCAGGATGTACTATTCTTGACAAATGCTTATCCAGCCTCTCCTTGAAAACCTTCAGTGAAGGTGATTCCACAACTTCCCTGGGCGGATGGTTCCACTGTCCTACTGTTTCATAGATTTCATAGATTTTAGGGTCAGAAGGGACTTACTAGATCATCAAGTCCAACCCCCTGCCCTGGGCAGGAAAG
>NW_005842280.1:1107108-1113401 GCF_000455745.1 Alligator sinensis | reverse complement strand
AAGAGTGCTGGGGTCAGATGATGGTTAGGAAGGGTTTTCTAAGATTTAATCTAAATCTGTTTTTCTGCAGTTTTGAACCCAGGGCTGTGTGGCTTGCCCTCTGTAGCAAGGGAGAGTACTTGTTCTCCTTCTTCATGTCAGGCTTTCAGTATCTGAAAATGACTGTCACATACCCCTCAAACTCCATTCCCCAAACTAACACAAGGAGAGGGGAGATGTTTCCTGATCCCTACTGAGAATCTAGCTTGGAGAGGTGTTGCCCTGAAACAGGAAGTTTTGATTATCCTGAAAGCAGTCTCATCTTTCATAACTGAAGGTATTATCAACATTATCATAAGGTGTAATCATAACATTTTCCATCTTTTCCTGGACTTGTGCTGGTGTTTACACTGCTGACTTTGTGTGTTAGAGAATTCTGGGGGCTGGCTATATAAAGATCTGTGGTTTCACGGTCAAATGAGACTCTTTACCTACTCTCTCCTACTTCATCATCTTACCTCTTACCTCCATTCATTAATGGAGGTTTTTCAGTGCTGATTTTTTGTGGCACTGAGGGCGAGCAGCTTTGTTAACTATGTCTAAATTTAATGTATGGCATATTCTGAAGAAAGTTTTAATCCCTAGGCTGATTTAGGCACATATTAGACAGGTGGCTAATGGTATTTACAAATTTTAGTAGAAGTTAGATACTACCGAGGGCTACTGAAGCACATTTGGAAACCCCTCAGAGGTTGGCAACCTACAACCTTCTGGCAGCAGGGGGACTCACTTGCACTGTGGCTGGACATCCGGGACAAGCAGAAGTGGAAACAATGATCAAGCCCTAGAATCGGCTTGCTTTAGACCCAAGCTGGGATCACCCTGGCCCATCGCTAAGGCTCCTGCCACATGTGACACTAAAGATGTGATTAACCAGTTAATCAGTCTTAAACTGTAAGCTGCAAAGTTCTTCCACAAAAAATGTACAATAACTTTGTGGTTGGTTCTTGTCATACCGTTAATTGAATGTCTGGCCAGGTGGGCCCCAGGAGCTGGGAACCTGGATCATCTGTCAGGACTCCCAGCTGTGGGACCACACGGTATGCCGCCACAGTTGGGAGTTCTGTCAGCCAAAGAGGCTCCCAGCCATGGGAGCTTGCTACTTGCAGCTGCAGAGGGAACCTGGGATCATGATCCCAGGTTCCCCTTGCACCAGCAGAGAGACGATGGGATCTGATGCTCAATCCTACAATCATGCCTCCTGCCATGTCAGTTGTGTCATAGCAGGGGGCGCAACTGTGTGGATCGCACATTAGATCCTATCACACCTTTACATGCACATCTGGCAGGGGCCTAAGCAATGTTGCCAAACACTGGACTTCATACCATCGGTCTCTTTGGGAGACTTAAATAACTTTTTAAAATCTGGCTCTGGTTTTTCATCTTTGTTTATCATTAACAAAGTAGTGGGAAAAGAAGAACTGCCTCTTCTGAGAGTGGAGAAATGGCCGGAATGGTTGAGGAGACTTGGTTACTGAAATGAAGCAGAGGATGTTTTTGGCTGGAGGAAGCTGGCTGACTCCTGAAGTTTGTTGTGATATTATTGGTTTCCATATCTGGTATTTGAATCACAGCAGGTCTTGCCAAGTGTCTAGCTTTTGTTGTTTGAGTGTATCAGTGTCTTCTGTATATTTTCCAGCCCAGAGTACTTCCTCATATGCTTGCACAAGGAGTTAATGCAAAAGCTGAGTGTGCCTCACATATACAGAACACATAAATAGTGACATCTCAGCAGAACTCATTACGTTTTCAGGATGAAGGATTTCACTTCATTTTTTGTGCATTACTCTACAATATAATTATACCAATGGGTGCTCCCGAATGCTTTTTTTCTTTAGATTAGAAGCTTGCTGGGAATCAGTGGTTGATGGTGTTCTTCAGAGCATCTGAAAACTATTCTGTATTCTGTTAGAACTTTTTATTCTTGCCTTTAAAATATATCTTTACTGATGAAAGAGCAGCTTTATAAACTATAACTCTACCATAAATGTCTCAAAGGGAAAAGGCAGACAAGGTTCCTTGGGTGAATTTGATATCTTTTATTAGACCAACCCAATTGGAACCCAAGGAACCTTGTCTGCCTATATCCTTAGACCAACACGGCTACAACCTAAACCCCTGCAACATCAAAGGGAAAAGGCATAGTATTTAAAGGTTATGAGAAACCACATGCTAAAACTATATTTGGACCCTTATTTTATTTGCACCATTCCTGATCTTTTTCCCCTTCCAGCTGGCCTGTTCCCTGCATATCAGAGAGTAGAGAACCTTTAGAATACAGAGTGTTTATGGAGTTGACAGTGACCAGAAAACGGGATGGGACTTAGCTCTTGAGTTATGGACTTAATAAGAAATTCTGCATTTTACATTCATGACACACACTGCCCTTCAGTTATTTAAATATAATTGGTTGTTATCAACTAAATTACTCACTTCCAAGCCTATCTGCATTTTGTGGGCTTTGCTTTCATTAAAATGAATAAAATCCAGAAATGCATCCCAAGGCATGCCAGTGCTTTTAAACTAGTACATATGCCATATTTTAGGCTAATAGCAACATATCCAGTTGTGTGTTGGGTTGTACTTCATGTATACATTTGTAAGTGTTGCTAAAAGGATGCCATCCACTGTGATGAGACACCAAATTTAGGCCCCAATCCAGAAATCAGATTTGTAGGGGCAGACTTCTGGCTCCATACCGCCTCTTGGCTACAAGGGAGTAGGCAGGATGGAGAGTATCTCAAATTCAAGCACCACTGTATTGTGCTTGTACAAGAGAGATCCAACTGAGGAGAAACAGAAAATGACAAGTCTAGTTTTACTGTTGGAGCAGACTGAGGTAAAAGTACATTTGTGATCCTTCTTGGAAAGATTTTAATAATCTAAGATGTAAGACTAGAGATGGGCTTTGTTTTTAAATCTCTGATTTAAGACTCAACAGGGTTTACAAGGTGTCACCATGGTTATCAAAATGTTACATCTGCATCCCGGCGTAGATTTGCATTCTCCTGGAGCTGCAGAATGGCAGCAGAATGGCCTTGCCGGTAGGGGTTCCCATTTGCCGAGGCGGAGGGGCTTTGCTGTAAACTAGAGTGCAGTCCTGTCACATCTGTGATGTCTGGCTGGTCAGTGAATTGCTGCATTAAGCTGGAAAGAGGGCAGACATTCAATTTTCTCACCCTACTGCCCATTATGTTTATAAACGCAGTGGAAGTTTTGAAAGCAGTACTAATAGGGCTGCTTTCTCTACTGGCATTATAAAAAACAATTTTGGTGCATCAGGGAAGCCTGGTGTGCTCCTTTGCCATTCTCCTTCTGTTCAGTAATTTCTCGCACTCATCACGGCCATGCACAGTTCTGCAATGTAAGGAGACCTCCCTGAGAACAGATGACTGGACAAAAGTGTGTGCAAACACGTTGGGTGTTCCTGGGCCGTCAAGAGTGATTCACTGCCCCAGCACCTGTGCCAAGTTCATTTGGCAAGCAGCAACTTATATGACCAGTGCATGGACAGGGTCCAAATGCTCTCAGATGGCAAAGGAGCTGATGTAGCCAAACCAAATGTAGCTGGCTTTTGATGCAGAGACATGCCAAGATCTCACTGTGCTCCTGGTCTGAGGTAAAACAGACCTTGCTTTTTAGTGGGCCACTGCAGCTATTCATTGCTTCTTATGTTTGGGCTAGCAGCAGCTCTCATTTAATAGGGCGTCTTGTTATTTTGGTTCTGTCTATGCTGGTTAGGGCTGATTTTCAGGTTGTCCTTAAGTCTATACCTGCCAACTATCTGCACAGTAAACCCTTCAGCTTGACCCCAGAAAGCAGTCTATCACATGCCCGGCAGCTCTGCTGAACTTTAAAACCATTCCACGCTGGCTCACTCTGAGCCTTTCTGCAGGTGCATTCAAAACTTGTGCAAACACTACAGGCCTTGAGCACAGGAAGTCAACCAGCAGCAATCCCATAATTCTCTCCTTTTGACTTCTAGCCCTTCTGCAACTTCTCTTTTCTGTAGTGCCCGGAAGCAGGGATAAGAGTAGACAGAGAGGCAACCTGTAGACCGATTCCTAGAGGAATCAGTCATGTGACGCAAGGAAACCTGGGATACATCTCAGTGCCATGCTGGAGAAATGAAACAATATTCTGTAGATGATTTCAGGCAGGAAGGGACACTGTAGGTAGGGAAGGGAGGTTCACATGATTTGACCTGGTAGAGAACAAGTTTAAAATTAACCCCAAAAATCACAAAATAATAAAATGCCAAATTAATACTAAATTAGTACATGATGTGGCAAAATACTTATTAATAGAAAAAAGCCCCCTACTTGTTCCTACCTGCAGTTCTGTTCCTCCAGAGAGGGAAAGATCAAAGCTGAATGCAATCTGGGTAGTCATTCTGGGTCGCCACTTTACAGCAGCCACAGACTGCCAACCTTTTGCAGTCAGAGGTGTACTGGGGCTCTTTGGAATGACAAAAGGATCTGTCAGTCATTTCTGTCACACTATGTGCTGGAAGGATGGATGCAGGCTATATAATCCTGCCAGAGAAGGTGAGGCTGCTGTAATTCATAGCTCAGCAGGACCAATTTCAGTTTTGGATGGCACACAATAATGTCAGCCAAGGTAGAGGAGCTTGAGGATAGAGAAAGTGAAGGCTGATGCTAGAAATTTGCCTAACTTTCTAGATTTACTAGACGTTCAACTACACTGTATCAAAATTATTTTGAAGGACAAAGTCATGAATCCATACTCTGTTTTACCCAAGCTTCTGACTCTGGGAATAATAACCTTCCTTGATAAAAGAGATTATTTCCTAGGAGGCCATGTGTAAAGGGACAAATTCTAGCTGAAAGGCATAAAAAAGCACAAAAGGGATAATGCTGATTAGGACATAGGGCCTGATAGATTTACCTAGTTACCGAAATCTTGCTGAGTCGTGACTGAAACTGATTTGTTAGCAAAATGGAAAATATGTGGTAGGAAATCACTGGATTTTGGGTGTTGAAATAAGGCTTTCAGCTAACTTTAAATTAAAATATATTTCTGAGTAAAACATCAGAAATAGCTGGGTTGCACACATGGGTGGTATTCGATTCCTTTCGGCATAGTTGGATATCACAGGGCTCTTCACTTCATTTTTCTAGAAACTCCTATCACAGAGTGGGGAAGGCTAGAGTTGGAAGATCAAAGTATTCCCTTATACTTCCATCAAGAAGGGTTTGGGGTGGGGTAATGGGAATTACACCTGATTTACCAAGCAGTAAAGGTTCTCAGCCAAATCTCTTCATCTGAATATGAAGCAAATATGCCGAGACAATAATATTAACAAATGCAGGGTTTGTTTGTCTGCTCTGTGCGCCTGCATACAAATATTTATGAGAAAGAATAGTGTTTTCCTAGAATTAGGGAAAGCTGGGGAAAGAAAGAGGAGAATTAGCAACTTCTAAGAACATACATTAATTAGTTAATCTGTTCTGGCAAATGGATAAATGAGAAATAGGGCACTCCCATTTAAAGAAGCCCAGGCCAGATCTAATCACACATGCATGGTTGACTCTTTTACTACTGAGAGAGGATCATTCCATCGGGAGCCACGAGGTGCATTATTTGATGTGGAGAAAAAGCATTTGCTAGAACGGTTTTTTTGGAAAGCATACTTGGAATTTGGAAAGGCCTTTTATTTGCTTGAAGATATAAGGGAAATGTGCCTCTGGTTGCTGCCCTGATAGTCTGGGTGTTGTACAAACACACATGGATGCACACTGTGAGGTCTCCACTTCCTGTCACATTGTGCAAAATGGCCAGTGATGTAATGGGACCCCAAATTCTATACCCAGCTTGAGAAGGATGCCTCTGAACAGGCATTTGGAGATAGCTACAGCACATCCTGAGGACCCCAGCACAGGCCCTAATGCAAGGGGCATGCCATCAGCAGGGCCAGTAGTGGATCCAGGAAGGGGGCAAATGCCCACTTTGGCTGTGTCATGCATGCACAGCAAGTTATGAGCTCACTGCGTGGTCAGCATGTGCTCCTGCTGGAGCTCCACATGAGCCATGAGCTCAGTGCTCAGCAGCTGCTTGGTGCAGGGTCTGGCTGAAGCTTTTGCTTTCATGTGGTTCTGGAGCCTAGGAAATGAACACTGCTGTTGTTTGCCTTCTTCCTTCTACCTCCTCCCTGCTGAATTCAGCAGCAGGGGAAAGGAAGGGGTGAGCAGTGGTGGCAGCCCTCACCCCCTGGGCTACATGAAAACAGGAGG
>NW_005842280.1:1092331-1106594 GCF_000455745.1 Alligator sinensis | reverse complement strand
TCAGCAGGAGAGGAGGCCAGGAAGGCAATCTGCAGTAATGTCAATGTATGTCTGTTTTTCCTTTTCCCTGGGCTCTCACTTAAGTTTCTCAAATGTAAACATCCATTCCCTAATCTGCATCCCCAACAACCTGATTCAGATTGCATTCATACTGGTGATTCCTCAGAAACGGCATTGGCATTTGATGATATAAGATCAGAATATGGTCTGTTATCTTGAATGATACTATATGACCTCTCCCAAATGAGAAGTTTCTATGAAATGGTTTGTCACACTATGTTAAGCCCTCCCTGTTAGCACTATTATTGTTTCTATGCCTGGCTAAGTGATGAGAGAGAAGCTGACTGCAGCATTCTTCGGATGCTATTGAAATAGCTTCGTTCCGAGGATGTACGTTTTCATGTCTCAGCCCGTGGAACAAGTTAAGGTCATCTGTGCTGACACCCAAGCTGATAAGAGCTTGTAATAATGCCTGGAGACTGAGTGGTCCCTCAGTGAAAGCAGGAGAAGGGAACACAGAAAGGAAGAAAAGTTCTGCATTTGCATGAGCAATTTATGTCCTGCTGGCCAGCTGCCCAGCTCTGTAGGTTGCAGTTTTGCACAATCAGGTTTAACATCTTAACAGAGGACTTAAGCACACCTAATAAAGCACCTACCAAGCATTTGGCTTAGGCGCTGGTCTCTTCTGGATAAAGTGCTTTATACAGACATGTATTATTATTACAGGCTTTTTTCTGTCTCTCTATGAATGATTAGGTACTGATTTCTGTCAGAGCAGAGTGCCATCCCAGTAGCTAGTGGTCTACTCTGTGATGTTTCTACTTAGCTTCTGAGGCTAGGGACAGAAGTTACACATACACAAGCTTAAGTAATCAGAAACTGGTTTAAACCTGTAACAGAACATAAGTTCAGTGCACATAAACCAGTTTCAAAATGTCTGAAACTGGTTTAAGATAAACCTGCTTGAATGTAGTATCAGACTTAACTGATTTGGGTCAAACTGGTTTATGGAACTTGTGTCCCAGACCCTTTCCTGGTTTAAATCAGAGTCTCCCAGAATCCCAGCATGCTTTTCAGCCCTGGGCTGGGCTGGGTTAGGTTGTCTGCTCCAGAGAGTAGGGCTGGCCCCACCCCTCTACTCCCTAGCTGGAGCTCCAGCTGACTGAGGAGGTGGAGACTGCAGGCACAGCAGTATCTGCCCGGATTTCTCCTGCCCCTCACCCTTGCCACTTGCTGCTCAAGCAGGGATCTCCCCTCACCCACAGTACAGACCCCAGTGGCACAAACCCCAGCTGGCATCTGGTCATGGTCACGCCACCCCCATGCTAGCTAATGCTGAGGGATGTCTGTGTGTGTGTCTCCAATTTCACTGGAACAAAGGCAGACAGAACAGTGTCTGCTTAGGGCTTTTTGGAATTAATCAGCAAGTCAGCTGATAATGTCACTCCCTTCTTCCTTACAAATGACTTGGAAAAAGCTGTTTAAGAAGAGCTTGAATTAATGAGAGAGGCTTTTGTTTTCTTGATGGGCTGATCAGCTTTGTGTTCTTATAAGCTCCCTACTGGCTGCTGGCTTGCTTCAAAGACCGCAGTCTGACAGTGTTCAAGAGTGGACAGAGAGGTGTGTGAAAAATGACCTGGTTTGCAATGCTTGGAACCTATGAGTGCCATCAGTTTGCTGCAAACAGTATGAAGAAGCAGGGAGAGGGAGATTGAAAAGCTTAGTATCATCAACAGATGCATGCAGTCCACAAAAGCAGTCCTGCTCTCCCCCCCACTCCCCTTTTGCCTCAGAGTGCTAGCCAGGGGCTGGGGTCTGGCAACACTCCCACCCCTTGAGCAGCAAGCAGGGAGCCTGGTGAGGGTTGCTTCCCCCTCCCCATCCAGCCACACCCCGGCTGGGGATTGTGCAGGTCAGGGTAGGGGTTTAAACACCTCCCTAATCATAGTGTCCTACTGGGGCCTGGCCCCACACCCCCTCAGTTCAGCGTTGTGGAAGGGAAGGGAGGGCTCGCTCTAGCACCCCTCGGCTTCTAGCCTGAGCCACTGCAGGCGTATGTCTGCATTTCCTGAATCAAAAGTGAATGTTTATCCACTTGCAAATTGGTTCAATCTCTGCAGGTTAGACTAACCTGCAAAGATTTAATTAATTTATGATCCGGGTTTTTGAATCTCTGTCCCTAGCTTGGGTGGTTGTAGTCTTTGCCATGTTCTGGGAGCTGAGGATAGACTCTGCTGGTCAGAACCTGATGTTTTCAATCCCTTGCCATTCTGGATAATTGATTTGTATACAAAGTAATACTAGAAAATGAATCACACACAGTGTGGCATGAAAATCTCCAGGTAAATATATTCCTCTTGTGGGCAATTTAAAAGGAGAAAATTATAGAGTAAATGCATGTACAAGACTGAAGGATCTGTTCTGGTTTGCATGTCTCCTGCTAACATCTGCAGGAGCTGAACAAACATCATTGGGATTGTTGTCACTGCAGTATTAGCGTGGGATACAAATGGAACATTGTTCCTACCCCTAATCCACAAACAGGTGAACTGGTGCTTTATACTCAAAAAAACCCCTGGCCTGCCAGGGGTTATGATTTAAAACTTGAGCATGGCTGAGGTCTGTGCAGCACAGTGATGCAGCAAAGTGCTGCTAATGAGAATAGCTTGTGTGTAGCTTGACTGCTTTGCAGAGTGACTGCCCTCACTTGAGAGTCTAAGTTGAGAGGAAGTCACTTAACTGTAGATAAGCTGAGGTAGCTCTGCAGTATAGGCAAGTCCCTTGACCCACATTTCATTCTCTTCCCATTTCAGAAGAGTAGATTAAAAGGTTCAGTTCTTGCTCCCATGAATGTTTAAGTGTTTATTCAAAGTGGAACAGCATCAACAGGATGATGAGTGATACTGAGAGCAATCCCACTTGAAAACACTGATTTAGGTCAGAGGTGTAGCAGTGAAAAAATATTCTTGGGGCAGTTTTCTCTCACTCTTTCACCCCACACCCTTCCTGGCTTGTAGGGCACAAGAACAAGCAATACCCCTTTTTTGCCACTAAAGTCCATGTCAGGAGGGAAAAAAAATGCTGATTTTGGCAGCAAAAATGGAGTCAGTTCCTCTGCCCTGGCAGCTGCCACTCTACAAGCTATGATTCCCAGAACATATCTTGCACTTGATGACACACATTGCCTACACTGGCCTTTTCCTGCAGCTGGAAAGTGCAGACAGAACGAAGCAGGCAGGGTTAGGCACCACCACCATCCTTCCAGTGCTTCTCCCCTTAGGCAGCACCTGTGGCATGTGCCCCACTTGCCCACCTCATGTTATGCTACTGATTCAGATTCTCATCTGAGAGGTGGGAAATGCGAGCTCAAATCTTCTCTGGCAAAGGAGGAAATTGGAGCTGGGCTTCCTACATGCCGAGTAAGCACCCTCCCTGGGCTGTTGCATAAGTGTTATGATACTGCCACCTCCTCCTTGGTGAATCTTGCACTGGCAATCTTTTCCCAACCAAAACATTTGACAAATTCAGGTCAAATAAATGAATAATTTCCTCATGACTAAACCTACATTTCTCACTAAAATAAATGTGTCCCCCCCCCCGACAATGCTGTGCCCTATTACTAAGATATCAAGGAAAGAGATGTTTGGTGGCAATAAAGCCTGAGGCACAGGTTGGTTTTGGGCTGGGCTGATGGTGCTCAGAGTTGGAACTGGCTGCATGAAGCAATGTAATGCTTCCCCTGGTCAGATAACCAACCCTGTTTTTCACAGTTGCACAGGACTACCTCAGATTTCTTCAACAAAATCAATCAAGTAAGAATTATAGCTACCCGTGGCCAAGAAAGATTAATTCACACTGGAACAGGTGCCTGGACAGGGTACTAGGTGAGCAGGTAGATGGGGAGGCTCTTTTAGGAGAGGAGAATCAAATAGTATGACTTACTGAGCCTAGCAAAACTAAGGCTGCCATGAGATATGATTATTTTCCATAATACCAAGCACCAGAGGGGCAGAGGAGGCATTTATCCTAAAGGATAATTTTGGCCAAAAAACAAATGGCTATGAACTGGCCCTGAATAAATTTAGACTGGAAATTAGAAGGAGGTTTCTAACCATCACAGCAGTGAGGTTCTAGAATAGATTTTCAACAGTAATAGTGCAGGTGAAAAACCTAACAGGTCGTGTAAGATAGATCTTGATCAGTTTGTGTAAAAGACTATGTGACGAGACTGCCTCTAACAGGAGTGGACAGAACTCAGTGGGCCAGTGGATCCATTCCTTGCAGTCCTGCTGTGTTAACAAAGTTGGGGCTCTTCCCTTCTCTTCTGTAACTCCTACCAATATTCTCCTGCTTCTCCTAAACATGAGTTTGCTCCCTGCCTCCACCTTCCTGCCTGAAGAAAGCCAGTGACTCCAGTTGTTCCTCTTCCTCCCTTCAAAAAAAGATTGAAAAGACAGCTTGAGCTGGCTCCTGCCTTCACTGGAGCTACTCCCTCCCCTGACTGCATCTGCCATGCTCTTACACAGAAAAGACTGTTGTTTTGTGCCTCCCCTGTTCCCCCCATTCCCTTACTCCTCTATACTAGCTATTGTTCACCTGAAAAAAACTAGGAAGAGGAAGACATCTGCTGCATGGGGCGTGGGGTTTTGTTTGTTTAAAGAAGTAATGGAGGAGAGATTTAGCTGGTGGAGTGAAGCCTGATTACAGCACCATTACCAGCCTCCACTGCAGTTAGGAGGTTTGAATGATGAGGGGGAAGCTGCTTTTTCTAAACGCTCTCATGCAGCTTAAGTAAAAGGCACAATGCCAAGAGTGGCCAAAGCAGACAAAGAACATCAAGGAGAGAGCCTAATGCAGAACTGGAAAGTGGGTGGGGAATGAGGAGAGATTATACATCTCCTTAAATTGCAGATACCTTGACTTCATAAATGCTTTATGTCCCTTAAGCAGCTTATCATGATTTTGTTAAACTCTTAGCTTTCAAAACATTTGTGAATTTAGAGCTACTGATAATGCTGGCTTGCCAGCCAGACTGAATTTCTTTTGTTTTTCTGGAAGGCACGAGATGAGACAAAGCTGGTAGGCATTGGAGTTTGTCCATGCCATTGTGACGTAATACTGGCCTGAAAGGGAGCCCCTCAGCTCATTCAGTATCTATATCCATATAGTCTTTAGCATCAACTGAGACTCCAGGTGCTAGCTGTGCAACCTTTGGGCAATTTTAACACTGGGTTTTATTTTGCAAATACCTAAAGCTAGATCCTCCAGCTCTTCCTTTTGGGCCTAACCCCAAAATTGTGATTCTCAAAATCATTGTTGGTTTGTTACCGAATCCTGGCAATATGTGAAATGCCAAGGCAATTCAGGTTGGTTCTGTAAAGTTCTCCTAGGTACCTAAAGTTCTGCTTCTGCATTGGCCCCAATGTACCTGTGTCTTAGTCACCTCGCTCTTTCCACGTAGCTGCACTCACGCCTGGGACTCAGTCTGGTGATTTAACTCAGGGAAAACTTTCATACTTTTAAATAAACAGAGGGTTTTCTCAGGTCATAATTCATACTGTGTAACATAATAGGGTAATTTTCCAGCTCCATGTTGCTGACTAGATGGACAGGAACTCAGGGTGCAAGCAAGGAACTCCATCTTCTTATCTGTCAAACAGGAACCATAATTACAGCTGTATTATTTTCAGCCATTGTGGATGTCAAAGAAAATGTGAAATTGACAGTTTGCCATGAAAAACCAAATACATTAAAAGAGAGAAAAAAACAAAACAAAAAAGAAACCCCCCTGAAACGTTTTGATTACTGAGTGTGTAAAGAGAAAAAGCCCAAGCTGTGCCTGAGTCAGATATGTGTGAGCAGCAGAGGGATGGGAAAAGAGAACACAGAAGCTTGAGAGAAGGATGGTCAATCTCTTTACATAATCTTACATTTAATTAGATCCTAATTGCACAGGTATGACCCACTGGTGAGTGTGCATTTTGGTTCTCCCTCTATGCTCACCGCACAGAGGGATAGAAATCTGTTATAATCCCAGGTAAAGAACTCTTGTTCTAGCACAAACTGGAAGGACAAAAACAATACAACTTTAAGCCTGACTTTGATACAATTGTAACCCTTGGTGTGTGACACTACCTGTGGTCATGTCAGGATAATCGGGACCTGGGGTGCCAGGTAACTTTACCCCTGCTTAGCTCACCTAGGAGTGGCCAGAGGCTCCCTGGGAGGAGGGGCTCCCTTTCACAATGGAGAGACCTTGCAGACTCAGGATTAACTATTTACAGAAATGTAATTATATACAGAAAATAATTGGTATATGAAAGCAAATATTAAATGCTATCAAAAGTTTGCAGCACTCTACTTACAATACACAAGGATGGGTTTATACAAAAAATAACAGTTGATAACTATTTACACTTAATGGGGTGGTCAAGATAACAAATACAAAACCAATGACTTATGCACTATGTTAAATACTCATTGCATGAATCCCCTAATTAATTATACACAACTAATAGGCAGGCACTCTGACTATTGCCCAATGGATGAAGGGTGGGGCAGTCTCCCACTCTTCTCATCACACACTTGTGGGCTCCAGCTACCTTGGACTATCCCATGCAGGACCAGGTCTCTTGCAGTCTGCAGAGGCTATGTCCACTCCAGACTCCTGCAAAACAAATTCTTCCCCATGTATCTCTGTGCACTCCTCTCTGCCTGTGCATGGCCTCTCTAAGCCCACAGAGCTATTACACAGTTGAGCTACAAAGGGAGAGCAAACTGCAAACCAGGCAGCACCTCTGGGCTCACTTCCCCCTTTAGGTGTTCAGGCACACTGAGGCTTCCCCTCAGGTCGTGCTTCCCTGGGTCTTAGCTTGCGCCGGCATCCTGGGACCTTTCCCTAGCTAGGGTCTCTTTCTGCCCAGCTGACCCAGTTCCACCACAGTCCTTTCCCAAACCACTCATGGGGGGGGGCGGGGCGGGGGGGTCCACTCACGGGGGGTTAATCACCCCCTTACCAACCCCCAAGTCTACAAACCCAGAGGGAAAATCGCTGTCCTGCTCTCCAGGAGCTTCCCGGGGCTATGTCCCTGCCCTAAGGAATTTGTTCAGCTACTCACAAACTCCACTTGCTCGTTCTAGGGGTCTGTTCTCTTTTGCTTGCCCCTTCAGGTCCTCTGCTGGCCTCTGGCCCACCCATGAGGGGTCCAGCAGGCAACCACAGGGTGGGACCACGCTGCGGGCTCTTCTCAGCCCTTGTCACACAGCGCGCACCTCTCTCCCCCCGGGGGCGGGGAGACGCTCTGATTTTAAGGGGAGCCACCCAGCCAATCTCTGGGCTGGGATTTTCCTGGGCTCCCAAACTGCTTTTTGAATCTGGCATCCCCTTGCTGGAGGTCATACTAAACTACAGGTATTGTATTCCTGTTGGGACAATTTCCCTCAAGTGTCCAGGCAGAGTCCGATGTAGGACACTCGGAAGGTAAGTGTCCCTTAAACTGCCTGTTACGCAATGATAAGTAACAGAAGCATGATGATTATGAACTATCTACTGCACAGGAATGCTATGAGGATTCATTGATTTAAAAGGACTTGTAACAGTGTATTTCATACAAGAATTTCCAAGTACAAACCATCTGCCTGCTTTGGACTTCACATCTGTATTCTTTAGCATGGTATCTTAGCATCTCCTTTCACTGAAATGACTTCTAGAATTTATGCAATTTTACAGGATGGTCTGTGAAAATATGAAGTCGAATATGTCAAGTTTTTATTCTCTAATTAGCTCACCTGTGCATTCATCTGATGGGAGACAGCTGTCAGTATTGAAACTAGACAAGGAGGATTGGTTCATCACTGATCGCCACCTGGAACCACCTAGCAACAGACTGTCAGAGTACTATTCACTGAAGCTACTAGTCAAGAGAATTTCCTTATGAAATGAGTCTGCTACAATCATTTGTTTCCTCTCCCCACAAGGTTTTGACCTTGGGTTTATTACGATTGAAGAGATTCGACAGTCAGTAGGGGTATAGTTAGAAGTGCTACTGCATCATACTTTTTATTCCTGAATCTTACCCAGTCATTAATACTTTTTCCTTCATATTTTCTTTAAACCAAAATGTGCTCCTGAATTGGAAAAGGTTGGAATTGATTATTCTGTTGAGTTTTGGTACGGAGCTCAGAGTTATAGTACAGTAGATAGGATAGGTTGCCTAAGCCCTAATGGATAAGAATTATTTCCTCGTTACAGAGCTGTCGCATTTGGAATATGTTAAACGTCACTATGTTTTGTGACATGTTTAATTGCAGAGATTTAAACAGGGAGGCATTCATACTGGTTTAGGCAACCCATTTAAGGTCTTAACACCAGTGTGAATTTCATTCACAGAGGACGCATCTACATGTGCACATTTACTGTGCAGTAATTTAGGTTACTGCGCAGTAACCAAAAATTACTGCGCAGTACAGGCATGCCTGTACTGTACAGAAACTATGGTGACTTATGCGATCTTGGGCATAAATTTGATACCTGCATTATGCAGGTATCAAATTTACGTCTGATTAGTGATTGCACAGTAGTGCACATGCAGACACCTTACTGTGCAGTAACACTGTGTGTGTGGACTGACTTGGGACTAACTTTAGTCCAAAGTAAGACCACACACTACATTACTACGCTTTAGCAGCTACACATGTAAATGCTGGCCTAAAAACCACTTACTGTGCAGTAACTTACTGTGCAGTAAATGCATGAGTAGACGCAGCCAGAGGGTAACTTCATGACCCACATAAGTGTCAGGTCTCAGGAAAACAGACTGCTAACTAGAAACTATGGCAGGAATGTTTGTATAGCTTAATCATGGGTGGGGTTTTAAAAAATGGTAAGTGAATTAGAAGTATGAGTTGCATTGAAAGTCAGTGGGACGGGTATTACTGAAATTATTTAAGTGTTTTACTATTCATTCTCCTGGGCTTGTTCCAAATTAGGAACATAAAACTAGAAGAGGCCTTCAGGGCCATTGAGCTCAGCTCCTTGTGTTCACAGGAAACCAGGTTTCTGGCATATACAAGAATGTCTACTCCAAACCTTCTTGCACACAACTGCCACAAGGTACCCTGTCAGGAAAAGCTCATAGCCTGCCATAGGTAAAAAGCATGGGAGGCAAGGGTACCACCAGTGCCTTGCTTCATGCCACTGCAGTGACTAGTTAAATTAAAACATGCTGTGAAGGAAGAAGGACATGCTTTGCTCATGACTACACCAGACTGGCAGCTCATTCTGCAACATATCAATAGATCCAGGTCCCCATTCTTCTTCTTGTCCTCCCCTAAATGAGCCTCTATTTGAAATGCAGGTTCTTGATGGCATTTCTGAAGTGGATGACTGAGCGTTGTGCTGCTGAACTTCAGATCATTTCTATTTCTCTAGTCCACAAGATTATCTAATTCTTCCAACACAATAATCTGATCCTTCTCCATATTGGCGATACCTCCCAGCTTAGTGTCCTCCTTTACCACACTGAACTTCTGTCTCCATAGGAAGGGAAACCCCGGCCAATGGTCCAGATCCAACTCCATGTCATCCATTCTGCAGGCCTCCCCACAAGACTGAAAATTTGGTGGAGCTGGAGCAATGGCACTGCTCCCCTGCTTGCAAATTTCTGGACCCATTGAAGACCATCCCCTGTACATAAGATAAAGCATGGAGTGGTGATCCCAGCATGTGGGGCCTGATCCCAGTGCACAAGCTGGGAGGGGGCAGCATGGGGTGCCAGGGCCCCCCCAGTGTGTGGGAACCAGCAGAGGCTGCATGGGGCCCTATCTGGGCGTATGGGACCACGGGGAGGCAGCATAGGGCTCAATCTGGCCCATGGACCAGCCCTGTGCCACTCATCTGGCCCACAGCACCAAAAACTTGAGCATCACTACACTATACCCTTAACCTGTTGTAAGGGGATTGAGAAGACACTGTTCCTTTCTCTTGATTTCTGGCTGCTGTGAAGGTGGGTGCTTGTCATTCTCAATTCCTCACCTCCTTCCACAGCCTCATAATTCATGCAAGGGGTGAGGAGTTTCTGTAGGTCGCTCATTCTGTTGCCTCTCTCTCTCACAACATGGGCATGATTTTGACAGTTTTAGTAACAGTGAAGTCTGTCAGAGCATTGAACAAGCATACTGCTGCTGTGCTTCCATAGGGGTAGGAAGTCAGCGTTGACATCAGTTCATATTCAAGCCAATAGCTTTGTCACCAGAAGGAGTGGCAAGTTTTCCTTTTAAAATAAAAGCAAACATTTGGCAGAAATGCTCTCACTAGAGAGAGTGCTTTGCTTTAAACTAGTGAGGGCAGTGCTACTAATGCAGCAAGGATGAGATACTAATAGAAAGAACAGTAGTGGAAACCCTAATAAGTTAAAAAAAAAAAAAAAAAGAGAGAGTCCAGGTTCTCTCCAAAATCACAAGACTGACCTAATTGTCATGAGATTTAAATAATAATAATGCCTTCTGGTGTTTGACTATTTAGAGTTAATTCAGGTCTTATATAAAAAATACAAACAAAAGCTGAGATTCTCATGTCATTTCTAGACCCACGGAGCTGTGTCTCTATGAAAAGATGAGGCAAATGATAAACTAACAAGAGTTGACAAAATGGCAGAAATTCGGACACCAAGTTCTGGCTCCTGTAGTAATTCAGCCCTGTGCATATTACAGGGTGTTATTGTGTCCTGGTTTCTGAGTGAGAAGTAATGTCTTCTTCGTGGCTACTCCAGGTGCATCTCCCAAACCTCATGTCCTTGCTTATTCTAAGCCAGAATCTCATGATTCTTCCTTTCTTAACCCAGACCCTGTGCTATGCTGCTTTATCACCACATGTGCCCAGTAGGGTTGGTTAGGTGTGAGCACTGGCATTTCTTCCCCTTGGGAGTCTGTGATTAGGAGGACACATCTACACATGAATATTAATGCAACACAATAAATTCCAGTGCAGTTTGCATCAGAGTTTTTTGCTCCCTTGCTCAGCATTTATACATGTGTCCAGGACCGCAGCATGCCGAGCTCAGGCGGAGCATCCGTGACTGGCAGGGAGCCCCAGGGGTCAGCCTGCCAACCTGGGGTTGCTGTCCCCTGGCTCAATGTACTGTGAAGGGGCTGGCTGGGGCACAAGGGTACTCCAGTGAGGGGCTAGCCAGAACGCAGCCGCCACACGCAAGCACTCTTGTGCTCCAGCCAGCCCCATCAGCATCTACACATACACTGCAGTGAGTAAATAACTCCATACTTGTATCTGGCAGTACTAACCTACGGTGGAGTTAACTAGTTTACTCTGGCTTAATAGATCCGCATATACAGACCAGTGACTGAGGAGCTAATTAGGCAACTGCAGTAAGCATCTCATGTAAATGTGCCCAGGGTGTATAAAAGGATCAGAGGCATCTTAAAGCCAAAATATTTTTGTTTTTACCAGTAGGAGCAAAGCATTTTAAAAAGGAGGGGATGTGTCTGCTCAAAAAGTCTACATTCAGGAGATACTGAATGTGTCTCACAGTATGTCTGATGGAAAGTTGTTCCACTGGAAAATTTTCAGACAGTTCTAATATTAACAGCTATAGTACCTACAAATAAGGGTCTCAAACAGAAAGGTGGGATTGGGGGTGGGAGGGCATCTCACAAGCACAGAACTAAAACTGGAGTGTGTGGCTCACAGCAAACTACATCTCCTATTTTACATGCAATAAATGTTCATCCAATTTTCCTACATTATTAGAGGTCTGATACAGTAATAGCTTATTTTGAGCAGTTAATATGCTGTCAGCTAGGAAAAATAAAGCTTTTGCTACCCTTAAAAATAATTAGCTGCTTTTCTGTAAGAGTGAAATGGTGCATATTGCAGGTTAGCCATGTAACAGTGAAGAATTATTTCGGTAAAAACTAGACAAATGACAGTGTATCTCAACGGAAAACTGTTGTTCAAGCCATACATCTTATTTGGATGAGAGGGATAAGTGGAATGTTTTCTGTAACTAGGAGTTGCAGGATCCTGGTCTAATGTTTGGTGATGATACTCTATAGAGGTAAACAAGAGCACCCTTCCAAAAGTGATATTTCTAGTGGTGTCTAGTTTAAGCACATCAGTCCCCGTGTTTTAGAGGCAAAATCCAAATCAGTTCCATAGATTATGTAAATATATTTTAATTGCATATTCTTGCTCTTGCTTCCAACACCAGCATCCTATCTTGATACTATTTAAGTTGCTTGTTGCAGCTATTCTAGTAGAGGGTGCTATAGCATAATGATGTCAGGAATTTAGCGAACTTTACTTTCAGGAAGGGCTTGTAAGGGGACATTATCTGGAGGGAGAAACAAGGCCTGAATATTACATTGTCTTGGCTTTGTTTTTATGCTTGCATATAGAATGTGGTTTCAGAAGTGAGTTGGTTCCTGTAAGTATATAAAGCCATAAAATAAAAATATTGCAAAAATAGGTTAAGGAGAGGAGAAGATGAATCATAAAGTATTAAATTCTATCAGATGTATGACACCTGAAGATGGGCATGAGGGGGGTGAGTTCAGTAAATGGATGTTAATAGATCATAATGGGAAAACTTCAAAATTGCAATGAGGCTGGACAAAAAGGGAAAATAAAATATAAGAAAAAACCCCCCTTTGAGCTGTAATGGACAATGGTTTTCATATGGTCCAGCAACAGAATCCATCTGCAGCAGAACAGCATGACCCATAAATGCTGAAGTGCTGCAAAAAACATTTTTAACCTACAGAAGTGTAATCAAGAATCTGGAAATGCAGTAGTTTACTATATTGCTAAGCTTGGCAAAATGGAGGACTTGCAATTATCAAATCTTAAACAATGAATTATTTTGTGATGGATTTGTAATAAGGGTGAAAAATGCAGGAGCTTGAACAAGAATGCTCAAAGAGCATACATTAGCACTACCAAGGGATGTAGATAATGTGCAAAGCTAATGAACAAGTTTGCATCCAAATTTAGAGTATAAATGAAGCACACAGAGAAAATTCACTACGTAACAGAGGGAGGCCATGAAAATACAGGGAAAAATACACAAAAATTAATGTAAAAGCAAGGGCCAAGTGCAGAGCAAGAGGAGACGCACATAATGTAAAAGAAAACCTGTAGATAATATGAAGAAAAGCACAAGACTGGAAAATGGCATGCATATCCAGTTGTTATGGCAAAAAAAATCATTATGCCAGAGCTTGCAAGCAAAATAGAAAGGAACTCTATTCTGTAGTGGTAGGGATTCAATGAGGATATGCTCCCCAAAGCTAAATTGGGTATATGTCAGACATCCATACCTAAAGACATTAAATCAGTCCACACACTATTAAGATTTGCAAACTGACAAAATTATTCTAACCCTCTCAGATGTGTGTAAACCCTGGAGGCAAGTAGCGGACAAAGATGCAGGTTTGTTATAGTTACGTACGTGATGGCTGCATCAGGTTGACATTTGTCAGCTGGTGACCACCTTTCCGATCTTAAAATATTATACAGTGACCAAAAGAAGTCAATAAAACATGTATTTAAGCCAGGGTTTGGAATGTCACTCCTATAGAATATATAACTGGGAATTACAAAGAAATGTCCTCAGGTAGCATTTGACCAGTAGGTTTAAGAATGGGAAAACAGAGCTGAAAGTGACCTCAAGCCAGTAGAGAACATTATAAAAAGCAAATGCTAGCAGCCCCCAAAACACCATCACACGGTCTTGAATTGGTTATAGATGTATTGCACAAGCCAGGGACACACTATTTATACATTCAAGCCTTCCAGCATGAAAATACTACAACTGAACAAGTATGTGAGAACCTCAGACTGCAAGAAATACAGAGGACACAGAAGGCGGGGAGCATCAGCTAAGCCAGTTTTGACAACAATTTTGAGAACAAACTATACATGCAAAAATTCAAAAGTGTCCACATTTATCGTTGTGTCAGGATGGCCAGACACTGGGGGAGAAGACCTACCATCTGCTCAAGAATGCTGGAACTATCCAGATGGGCTGAGTGTCCAAAATGCTATTAAATATGGAGGCAGTGAAGTCATAATATCCAGCTTATCGAGAACAGCAATTCTCTGAATAGTACATCT
The DNA here is from genome assembly GCF_000455745.1 of Alligator sinensis. Taxonomy (NCBI): domain Eukaryota; kingdom Metazoa; phylum Chordata; order Crocodylia; family Alligatoridae; genus Alligator; species Alligator sinensis. The sequence goes on along the minus strand of NW_005842280.1, from coordinate 1,092,466 downwards.
CATTGAAATGCCATATCCTCATAAAGATGGAAGGGATCTCAAGAGATCATCTAGTCCAACCAGGGATCCAAAGCCATTCTGGAATAGGGTTTTGTTTTTGGAAACCAGAGATTCTGCATACTGGTATTCTTGATT
>NW_005842280.1:1039788-1092300 GCF_000455745.1 Alligator sinensis | reverse complement strand
TAGGGAAATGCAGAACCATGTAGCAAAAAGAAACAGTGAAAATATACACAGCATTCCTAACAGACCTTGGAGCAAACTAGAAAGGGCTTTTCACAGAAAATTCCAGTGCAGTCTGCTATTTAGACTTTTGGAAACTAGACAAAGTGTCAAGCACTGCTGTAGCAACCTTCATAGAAAAAGCAGTGAAGCATTTCAGCAGGTGCAATATCCCAAATCATGTCATTTTAGACAGAGGATCATTGTTTCCTTCACTCAGTTTTGAGCAATTTACCTGGGAATGGAAATTCAATCATAGCACATCACTACCATGCTACTGCACCTTAGAGGGAAAAGCTGAATTGGCAGTTAAAACTTTAAATACTGAGATTCTGTGAGACTGTTAAGAAGAAAAAAACCTGCACAAAGCAAAGACTGTGTATGAGAAACCAATATCAAGTAGGGACATGCTCCTACAGATAACCTTAAGAACACATACTTTCATGCCTATAGCCCAACATTAATACAACCAGCAGCGGTGGACAGAGAAACAGACACAGAGAAGGCAAGACAAAAGTCAAAACCTACCAAGACTGTCAAGCTAAAGACCTCCCAGAACTTCAACAATGAGACCTGTCAGGATCAAAGTATTTCCTCAGGACAAATTCTACACTTGGAAATAAACTATGCATGTTGAACAGATAAATCCTCATTCACTTAAACTAGCAGTAGATGGGCAGGTATTTTACCAAATCTGTATACATACTTACCCACTACAATACAAGACAAAAGCACAAACATGGACAACTGTGAAAGGCACACTTTACTGAGACCAGATCAGTAAGACACAGAAGGAACACAGATCAACAAGTTCCAGTAACTATTGGAACAGGCTCTCAAAACACCATACCACACCATAAGAGGAACCAAGTACAAGATAGTCTTTTGTTGTCACAAAAAAGTCTGACACTTACTCCAGCATCAAACCATTTCCAGCTATTGTATCATACTGGGGACATCTACACATTCATTAACATGCCTTTGCAACTACTCATTAAGTTTAGTACCTCTAATATGAGGTACTAGATAAAGGTGCAATAGCTGCGATAATAAGCAGTAGCAAAGGCTAATGTTTATTTTTGTGATGCTTAATGTGCAGTAGATTAATTCTGCTGTGCATTAGTGCATTAGCACAGTTTTTGCCGTGATGCACTAATGCGCAGTAGAACAGTCCACTGTACATTAAGGCATCTCATGTAGATGCGCCCAGCTGCAGGCTTGAAATAATAACACTTCCAAAGCCCAAGGAAAATACTGTAAGTGCCAAGCAAAACAAAGGACAGTTAAAAAAACAAGGTAAAATAAACACTTAGGCTAGGTACAGATGGTCAAAAAACCCCAAGGCTGAATCAATTCAGTCTTTGCAGGTTAGTCGAAGCTGCACAGATTAAACTGAAACAGAAGTGAACAGACATTTACCTTTGATTCAGGAAACGCAGCTACATGCCTGCAGTGGCTCAGGCTACAGCAGGCTCTCTGGTTGTCACTTCACTTCCTCCTCCTGCTGCCTCAGGGTCTCTGGGATTTGCAGCCCACAATTACAGCAGCAGGACTCTGCAGGGTTGCTGATTGCTTCCTCTTCCTGCTTCCAGGTGCCTCTGGGATTTGTAGTCCACAGTTGCAGCCAGCACTAAGTTTGAGTGGGGAAGGGGTGTTTAACCCCCTGGCCCCAGAACCCAGCAGTCCTCCCCCCTGTAGACTAGGCTGCATCCACAGCCAGGCTTGCCCCCCCCAGCCCCATTGTTAACCAGCCCTCACTGCTCCAGCTAGGGAGCAGAGGGCTGGGACCAGCCCTGTTCTCTGGAGCAGACAGCACAGCCCAGCTCGGGGCTGCAAAGCATGCTAAGATTCTGGGGAACTGTAATTTAACTTGAACCAGGAAGGGGTCTGGGACAGAAGTTTCATAAACTGGTTTGGCCCAAATCAGTTAAGTCTGATACTACATCCAGTCAGGTTTATCTTAAAACAGTTTCAGCCATTTTGAAACTGGTTTATGTGCACTGAGCTTCTCTTCGCTTACAGGTTTAAACCAGTTTCTAATTACTTAAACTGGTTCTGATCACTTCTGTCCCTAGCCCAGTGCTCTTTTTCTAATTAACTGTCCTTTGCTTTATTTGGCACTTAAGATATTTTCTTCTGGCTTTGGAAGGATATAACAGAATAGTAAGTATATGATTCATTTTGCTATCTGAATTGAAGGTGACCAAAGGGATGTTATTATAAATAGCTTCCCAATGCAGCGGGCCATAGTATAATTATGGGTAGAAATTTGAGGGTTATATATAGCAGGCGGTCAGCTACCTATGGCCCACAGGGCAGGTTCAGCCCACAAAGAGATTGCATCTGATCTGCAGCAGCAGGACCATCTTCTCTGCGCCAAGTTGTGCATTTCTCTGCTCTGCGTCACTGATCCTGTCAGCAGAGTCCCTGCTGCACGCTCACCCCACTACTGGCCTGCACCACTGAATATGTGCGCCTCATCACTGTTGGCAAGGGTAAGCATAGCACAGAGCAGGGAGGCCTGGGGTGTTGTGGAGAGTGCTGCTGCAGTAGTAGTTAGTGGCCTGTAGTAACACCTAGATTGTGGCCTGCTGTTCTTTAAGAATTTCTGGCTCCTAATGTACATAGGTTTATGCCTTCATGGCACAATGTGGTGTGGACTAGTAGACCCTGTTTCTCAACCAAGCAAATATCCTGAGATAACTCTGGTTTCAGGAAGTATCTGATGAGAGAAGACAATGGAGGATGAAAGAGAAGAGAGGAATAACTCCTAGATGTCCCACTGTCATGTATTTGTTTCCTTATGCTCAAAGAACAACTGTCACACATCTGCTGAAAATACAGAAAATTGAGCTTCCCAGTGGAAGTGAAACTGGTAATTCCATGTCTGCGTATATTCTAAATGTGACTTTATACATAAATAGCAGGCATGAAATGAGAAGATCCAAGGGCATACAGGGCAATTTCTTCTTCCAAGAATCTCAGTCTAACCCTAACCTCTAGTTCTCAGAAAGCAACTCTGAAGAATTGACTCTAACCAGAGCCCAAAGCTTTGACTACACAAATCCTTGAATAGCTCAAATCTTACAGGAGCACAACATGTCTTGTTAAGAGTCAAACCTCGCTCCCAGCCCAGAAGAAAAGAACTTGAAAGAGTATGTACAATAGTGCCACCTTGTGACTGAAGCAATAATAATAGTATGCTTGAAGGTAGTACATTGCTTTTTCATCCTCAGTACATACTCCATTTCTGATGCCTATTATGCTTTTGCTGCAAAAAGGAAGTTCCTGTAGGGAATTTCAGATCCATTGTAATTCCTCTGTCTATTAAAATATCCCCACCCTCCACCTTCCCTACTGACCCTCCCCCCCGGCCGGGTCTAGTGTGTTTTCATCAAAAACATTTTCCAACACTCTTAAAAGTTTAAAGGACCCGCTCTTGTTACCTCCTCAGAATAATGCAATGTTAAAACCATGTGTTTTAACCATGTACATTTGATCATTTTTTTTCCATTTTCCTTTTATTTTTGTTAAAGTAGTTCACTTTGAAAAACAGCAAATATGCATAATTCATATTCACTGTGAGTGCCTATCAGAACTAATAAATATACAAAATCGTAAGTTTATTTTGCCTAACTTTATTAGTATAAATAGTTCAATATCTATTTTTAGCAATAGGAAAAATTCCCCATACACCTCCTACCTTGTTATAGAATTTGTGGATGTAGGTCACATTATACTTGCTATAGCTATTTTTTCCCCAGTAATCACACTGAATTTATAATATTCTCTTATTTCCAACAGTGTTTTGATCAGAATCTTTATTTTTCATGTCAGACTGCAGGGAGAATGCAGCTCAGCCTGTAAACATGAATTGGAATGAGAAGCATGACATAAGGGAATAGTGTCTTTAAGTTGTGTAGAACTTCTGAATAAACATGAGTGACATGACTGAACAGTGATATTCAAGTTACTGTTTATAGAATTTGTAATTAATCTACAAAATATCCCTTCACAGAGAAGAAATTTGCAGTTTGAAGTTAATGATATCCAAACTAATAACATTTAGCTCATTCACTTGTCCAGCACGAAAGGTCTGAGCATCATTGAGCTACATATATTAAAGCAGAGAGCATGTGTGGTCCAAAAATTATGCAGCAAAGGTTTTTTCAAACACCTTCACACTGGTGATGCTGGGGTTTGTGGTAGAGGTCTGATTTCTCAGAAGGCAGGAGCACTGCACCCACTCCACCTGGGGGATAGAGCTTGCTTCCTACAAAACAGAGAGGATTGTACTCCTAAAACCCCTTGATCCACCTGAGGTGCATGTTCCATCTGCTTGGAGGCCCAGCATCTCCTCACTGCAGCTTTGAGGCTGTTTACCTCCAAGCAAATCCCTGTTACCTGGAATATTTGTACTTTCCAGTTTCTTGTAACTTTGCTGAATATTCCCCACAAACAATTGCTGGAAAGAAGGGTGATGTATATTGGCTTTGTTTCTAAAAAAACTGCCTTCATGCAAATCAGAAAGTCCATTTCTTTTCAGAAGCAGCTATGAACTGGGGGCCAAATTTGGTCATCAGTAACACCAGCGGAGATGTACAATAAATCTAGTGTCCTCAATTACTTGACTTTGGTTTTGTTCTCTTGCATGATGCCAGGGGATCTTGACACAAACCAGTTGTCACAAACCACACTGGTTAGCGGGGTTTTTTTTAAAGAACAGGCCCAGGCACCATGCTATTGCCTTGGAGAAGCGACATAGCACTACATTTTTTGTGCCTCTTATGGGACTGTACCTGGAAGTTTTAAGTGCACAGTTAGTGGCCTTATGGAGTCTTTATTACTTCCTGCTATAAATGGGCCCTACCTGCTTAGAAAGGTTCTCATTCAAACAAGCTATACATTGCTGAGGTGTGTGAGTAGAACTGACCTCTGGAAGAGCACCAGTGGTATAGGGTAGAACTAATGTCTGTTGCAGGCCTGACGGGGAAAATTTGCAGACCATCTTACCTACGCTTCTTGGAGAAGCAGCTTTATCCCAAATAACTCTGGCCCTTGCCAGACTTTCATAGTTATTTGTGAACAGGTACAAGGTCTCATTCCTTGTCTAGTTGTTTTCTTTTTCCCCAAGCTGCTTCTCAAAGACCTAATAATACACCACCATGGCAATTTTCCACCATACTGTACTATGTTGATGATATGCAGCTTTAATTTTCTTTAATAGCATCAGCGTCTGCTGCTGCTGCTGTTGCTGCTGTCAGGGTATCTGTTTGGTCTTTTTTAAAAGATTGGCTCCAATTTTCTTCCATGTACTATAAGCCTGAAGATATTTTCATCAACTCTTGGCAGAAGCTAGATGGGCTGGGTAATAATAAATGCCTTTTTGATCATTGTTTTTCTCACACTTACGTCCATTTTCTGTGAGTACCATATCAAATCATTTTAAGCTTTTAATTGTTTATGATATTGAGACTCCCAGGCTCTGTGGGTGTTTGTGTATGTGTGAAAGAGAATGATTAAGCACAAGAACACAATGCTGCCATGCTGTCTGGAGCTCACATGGACAAACTGCCCCCCCTCCCCCCCACTAAATTGCAGCACTATTCTGTATGCTATCATAGTGGGAGGTCAGGAACCTGGTGTTAGGAGTCTGAAGCCCATTTTCAGGGTGCATCTTTCTGAAACCTCTGTGTAAAAAAGAAAAAAAACAGTTAGTCAAGGCCACCACGATTAGGCGAGGCCAAGTCCTTATAATTGCTTTTTCGGAAATTGCTAATAGTAGTTAAAAGTAGCAGATGTAGTAACCTGATGTTTTGCCTTTGGATAAGGGAAATTTGATTGTGTGTAGTCAGCTCATTGCAATAAGTGTGTCTTTGCTAACTAAATATGGTAAGACAAAAATGTATGTGATGCTTAGCTGATATAAACGTGTGAGAAGAAGAAAAGACTGGAGTGGTTCTGGTAGGTGTTGGACCAATGGACTAAAGCAGGGGTGCTCAACCCCCAGCCAGCAAGCCATATTTGACCCATGGAGCCATGGTGTCGGGCCCATGGGTCAGAACATTTGGCAGCTGGGGAGTGGCAGAAGCTCTGTGTGGCCAGATCCAGCCATGCCTGGGACATTGCTATACAGCGGGCTAAGGGCTGAGCCTGCCCCCTGCATGTCTGGATTGGACTTCACTGGTCCCTGACACTCTCCCTAGGCAGACAGATCAGGGTCAGGCTGTGTACTCTCTCGTAGCTGGATTTGGTCCCTGCCACCCTGGCTCTACATCCTGAATCGAGCCCACAGGCTAGACCCAGCCCACAGATAGACCTGGCACCACGTATCCAGCAAAAAGGTTGGGCACCACTGGACTAAAGGATTCATAGGTGAATGGCCAGTACCCTTGGAAGGCCTCTAAGTAGGTAGTAAGACTGCTTACTCCACTTTCAGTGCATTGTAGCCTAGTGATTTACTGCTTACCTGCTTAAAACTATAGTTGTGCTGTCTAATAACTGGCTAAATTCACCTGGTCCTTGGAACTCTCTCTCTCTCCCCCCTATGCTACCTGACCTTTGAGCAGGGGTTGGGAGAGAAGAGAAGGTTGTAACGTGGGGCAGCTAGTATAGTAGTAGCAGTAGTAGTGGGACAGATGCATTGCTCATTTGGAACTTCACAGATGTCAGTTTGCTAAATACCATGGTCACGTTAGGCTTAATCGCTTAACATCACAGCGACTTTCCACTAACTTTAATGGGTCTTGGATCAGGTTTCACATTGGGAAGGCATGAGCTACTTCATATTCTTCATGGTGGGATCACTGGAACAGGCTTAGACAACTGTAATGTCACAGCAATTCTGTTGACATCAGTGGAGTGATTCCAGAACAGATTTAGACTAGTGTAACAGAGATTGCAAGCTGACTCATTGGCTTTTATCTGGCAGTAACATATCCTCCATTATGCCAGCACTGCATAAATAATATAAGTTGATGCCAGCTACACTAGTAAGGTAACCACATGGACAAGCCAAAGTACTCAAATTTTCTTGGATTTGATTGGCCACTCAGAGAGAAGATACGTTTTTAAAACATGCTGCAATCCTGAAGGGATTAAGAATGATACTCTAGTCTTGCTTAAATGAAGACATTTACAATTGCCATTCTTTTTATGAGGGTGGAACAGGCTTTCTGATGCCAAGAGACTCCAATTTTTATCTTTTTACTTCTGGATATAAAAAGGCAAGATATGAGCATGAGGAAAGTGAGGATCTTATCGACTTTCTGTTCCTCACTCTCTAATTTTTGTTTCACTTACCTAGTAGCATTGTATCATAATGGTTGAGTCATGTATTTATTACAACTGGAATTTTAGGGGACAGATCTTCTCCGTTTAGGGTCAGTAGATAATTGACCTTTGCTTTAACAGAGGCCCAGTTTGGGCTCTTCAACAGTTTCTTAATATATTATTTATCTTAAAGATAATATCTTAGCATCCATTGTCATCAGAACAATTAATATTCTTATAGCTATTTGCTTCTCTTCCCTTCCCAGCTCAGCTGTTAAAAGGCTGTATTGAGACAGGAGCTTTTTTGCCTTTCCCTTTGAGACTCATTAGCTGTTGAAAAGTTTTTCTTTGGTAATTTCCCCATTGTGGGCATGTAAAAGGACTGCTTTTGTTATCAGTATTACAATTTTAATTATGTAAGATAGAAAGGCCATGGTTTCATTTAAAAAAATATATATAGTTAATTGTGAAGTCTGTCTGTGGAGCTGTGGGTTTTTGTTTAGGTCTGAGGAGTGTTTTCAGTGGTTCTTGCAGTATTTGCACTGAGCACTTCTTAAGCCTGATGCATCCTTTTGGCATGTTATACTGAAATGTTTTTTATTCTGTGTACAATCTATACATAAAAGCTTTTACCTTTTTCATTGTTCAATGTGCAGTGTTCTATTAAACTACGAAAGAAAAATACTTAGAAAATAATTTAAGCTAAACACAATTTGACTTTCCCAAGGCCTTTCTGGCTTCTGACCTTTTCTGTTTCTTGAGCTGAGGCAGATTTCTGTCAAAAATGAGGGTTCTATCCCCACATATTTTACTCTTCTTCCTCATGCTAATTTATATCCATTTCTGTGTCTCTCATGTTCATGTTCCTTTGGACTAGGGACAGACATTACACATAAACCGGTTTAAGTGATCAGAAACTGGTTTAAACCTGTAACCAAACAAACATTCAGTGCACATAAACTAGTTTGCAAATGGCTGGAACCAGTTTGAGATAAACCTGGTTGAATGTAGTATCAGACTTAACTGATTTGGCTCAAACCAGTTTATGCAATGTCTGTCCCAGACCTCTTCCTGGTTTAAGTTAAACCAGACTCCTCCAGCATCCTGGCATGCTCTCTGGGCTGGGCGGGGCTCTGCTTTCTGCTCCAGTGAGCTGGGCTGGCCCCTCCCCTCTGTTATCTAGCTGGAGTAGGGGCAGTGTGACCAGACACTGACCTGCCATGGCCCCTGAGGCAAATTCCTCTCTCCATTCCTTCTCCCCCCACCCCCTCCGACAGGCAAACCCTGCAGGCTGAGCCAGGCAGGGAGGGGATTAATTCCACAGCGGTTCCTGCGGGCGGGGTGGGGTGGGGTGAGGCATGCTGGTCCCCTGTGTGCAGATCCAAGCCCTGCACTTGTGAGCCCAGAGGTAAGCCGCCAGCCCCAGCCGCACCTCCACGGCTTGCCTACAGCCAGCCAGGGAATGGGTTAATTCCTCCCTCTGTTCTCTCTTTCCCCCAGAACCCCCGGGGGGTTGGCTGCAGTCTCTGCAGCTTGCTTGCAGCCAGGCAGGGAGGGGATTAATTCCACAGCGGTTCCTGCGGGCGGGGTGGGGTGGGGTGAGGCATGCTGGTCCCCTGTGTGCAGATCCAAGCCCTGCACTTGTGAGCCCAGAGGTAAGCCCTGGGAGGTGGGAAGTGTTGGCAAAGACCTGACAAACATCACATATATGTGCTGTAGATGGAGTTAAGGGAAGTTGCAGACAGCTTCACCAAAGAATGCAGACAGCTACATTTGCATTATAAAGCAGAACTTGTAAAAGCTGGGAATACCTAAACAAAGCCTTTCTGAATGCCTGGCTGTAAGGAGACACAGGATTAGTAAGATTTATGCAAACCTTTCTCTTGTCTTCCTGGTTTACATTTTAAGTTAGACTGTTGTGTATGCTGTGTTTTACTGGGCTGTATCTTAGTTTAGGTGAGGATTTATGGTAGTTCCCTGTTGTATGCTTTGCAAATTGCTGTGTTCAATACATGCTTGCATCAGAGAAAGCACTTTTTCCCCATCCCCACTCCTCAGTCTGGCAGTAGCTGCCCCATCCCCCACCGGCCAGTGGCTGGGGTCCTATGTGTTGTGCTAGCCCCGGCTGGTGCCTGGTCACACACCCCCTGCTCCAGCAGAGAGCGGTGAGAGCCTTGGTAGTCAGCTCTCTTACCTCCCCTTTGGCAGTGTCTTGCGCCCCCCCCGGTTTCTGGCTTGAACCACTGCAGGCATGTGGCAGCATTTCCTGATTTAACAGAGAATGTCTGACCAGTTATTAATCTGTTTAAGCTGTGAAAAAGTCAATCTTTTCAGGCTCGGGCTTTTTGAATGTCTGTCCCTAGCCTTTATGTGTGGACACCTGAATGACAAAGCAAGCAGGGTGGCGGAGCCTCTGAATCACTGGGGTGCTGCTCCCAGTGCTGCTTCACCCCTACTGACATTGCTAGTGAGACTCTTCTTGAAATCTGTATGGTCCCTGGTCATTGAAGTCGGGTACCTCCACTTCTTCTAATTTGTATATTCCTTACTGGTTACTTGATACACAACATAGTCTTACCAGCATCTATGTACCAGGAGGCCCTTTGGGACCCCCATACCATGCTGGGTCATTTAACTGAATCCCCTGCAATTTTGTTGGAACCTGCTATTCTACATGGGAATGATGAGGGAAGGAAAAATCACAGTGCAAACCTTGCACCAGTCAGCTTCTTTTCCTGCATAGCAAAATTTGTTTCCTGAGCTTCCTTCATTAGAGTGCATTCTCAGACTCCCTTTTCAGGTCCATTCAATGTGTGATTCGCTTTTCAAGCTGTGCAAAATTATTGATCTTCTCCTTATCTGAAAGATTTTACAATCCTAGATCTTTCTGGCCAAAGAGTCTTGATAAAAGCACCGATAGCAGAATTCTTCATGCTGTTCAGTGCAGCATTGTTTTGAATCCTTGTGTCATGATGTTGTAAATATGGTAAAGCATCAAAAAAGAGAAATGCTCTGGAAATTATACAGGGTGTTTGAACAATCTCAGGATTGTGCTAAAACAGTGGTTTTCACCCTGTGGTCTGTGGACCCCTAGGGGTCCACAGACTATGTCTAAGGGATCTGTGGAAGATGACTATGATCAATCAAAAGTATATGAATACACACACTTACAATTCAAGGTGTCTGCAACTCCATTCCAAATAGGTCGTCAAATGAAAAAAGGTTGAAAACCACTGTGCTAATGTGTGTGTGGGGGGCGGTATTTCTGCACACTGCAGCAATCTGAAGACTTCAGATTAGATATGACTTAACAGAATGAAAAAATAGGCACCTTTACTGCCTTAGTTTTTAAAATGAGTGAAATAAATGCATGATGCATCCATGCAACAACCTTCAATTGCAGTATTAGCAAGCTTAGCTTGCTGTGCTTGACATTACTGTAAATTGGATAGCTTAATATGTCTGTGTCTCAGAAGCATGTATTAGCTGCTAATTAAACAGGCAAAGAAACTTAACACCAAAACATTACTTTGAGTAAAGTATGTGAGAGGCAAGACTTTTTGTGGATGGTATCTTTTATTGGACCAACAGCATAGTTGGGATAGACAAGCTTTCAAATGCAGCACATTCTTCTTCAATGATGTTAAAAGTGTTTAGTTGGGAGAGATGTTTGTCAAGTTTTTGGCACAGTGTCCTTCCATAGGCACTGAAGAAACATCCAAAAGCTTAGCTAACAACTTTCCCACCTGTTGGCCCAAGAAAAGACATCAGCAAACAAATCCTTTTTCTCACATATTCCCTGGAACGTCACAGCTACTACAACAAATACTACATATCTGACGGTACAGCAAAGACATATGGAGAGTTCTGGACCAAAGTCTCATTTGAAATAGTAACCCAACTTGAAAACAATGACAAAAAATGGTTATAAAAGACTTTGTGAATAGGGTTAGAGAATGGCAGCACCTGTGCACCCAATAATTCAGTTCTGTTTGCTTCCATCTCTGTGTGCTGCTGCACTATACACCTGATAAAGCAAATCTGTAAATTTGTTTTTCCCTTTTACTTTAAGAAAGCAATAGAAACGGCTAATTACATGAAATAAAGTAAAAATTACTTCTTTTAAGATCTTGCATCTTTCATTAAACTATACATCCAGTTTTGTATGTGCATATAATATACATATAATGCAATGTGTAACCATCCCTTTCACTTTGCCTCAGAGATAGTAGGGATATACTTCATCACAAACAGCAATTTGCAAGCACATGAATTTCTTCTCTAAAAAAACCCAAACACATCTGAAAAGTGATTATGTAAAGTCTCTGTAATTACCATTCAGCTTTGCACTGTGATCATCATTAAACTTCACTGGACCCAAACTGCTTAACACAAAAGTAGGGAACTGACTTGAAAAATAGCATTAGAAATGCAGCCAGAAAGGAGAGTATCTATTTTGACACATATTTATTAATTATTTTTAACATTTTGAAAAAGTCCTGCTCAAGTAAAAGGGGCAAAACAATAGTCTGAGGCAGTGTCCCCTGAAATGCACATTTGGTTTTGACTCTGCACACTATTGATAGAGTGTTGCATAGATATACATGTAAGGGAGAGGATAATGAGCAGGGCAGGGGATCTGATGTGCATTAATAAGAGTGCTGCTGCTGTGCAACTGCTTTATAGAAGGTGTGAGGCCTCAGATGGGAGCAGGTAGCCAGGTGCCTCATTAGAATGATGGCAGTCGCTATCTCAGAGCATCCTGTTCTTCCCATATATTCCTACTTCTGTTTTACCCTGTTCTCCTGAAAATAAAGGAACAGACTTTGCCTAGTGCTTGAGACTCATTACTAGTGTAGAGGAAGGACTTTAAGAGCTGGACAGCATGTCCTCTGTCCCATTTTGTTAAGTAAGTGAAGAACATTGGGAGCTTCTGGAAACAATGGGTACTGAGGACTTCTGACTAGGACCCATACCTCCACTTTTGCAAATCATGCTCCTTTGTCCCACTGCTATTGATCTTCTCCAAGCTGAGTTTCATGGTTTTTGCCATTTCCTGAAAGAACATACTCAAGTGCTCTAATTTATGGCATTCTTAGTTTAGCTATGTTTAGCATCCCATTGAAGGCTTGAAAGTAAAGTGTCCTTCCCTACTAATTTTATTCTTGTGCATTAAGGAAATGTTCAATAATGCTCCTAATGTTGACTTCCTCTCCTTTCTAAAAGCTCAGGAATTAATGCAGCTATTTCTGCAAACATGCACAGCACTGAGAAAAATGGGGAAAAGTTGTTAGAACCAGTAGGAAAAAGTAGAAAACATTCATTGCATTGTAATGCTCAAATAGCACTGATTACAATTATTTTAATATAAATTCCTCTGTAGTAGATGGCTAGGTTTGTTTATATTTAATTAATGTTTAGAATCCAAGGCATATTTCTTACTGAATTATAACAACTTTAGACTGGGATTTTCAAATAAGGCCAGCAGCATTAGACATCCCATGGGCCTTCAGTTGGGCCTCACTCCCTCAAACCTGATATGCTTAAGAGTGTGGAACAAAACTACATAAGGTTACCTTCTTAATAATAAATTTTAGGGCACCACCTGTCACCTTGCTTGGAAAACACCAACAGCAATTAAAAATGTATCAAAAGGGCTGGACTGCCTGGACAGATATTCAAAAAACCTGAGCCTGAATTGATTCAATCTTTGCAGGTTAGTCTAACCTGGCTAGGCTAAACCAGTTTGTAACCATAAAGACATCCCCCCTGGACTGAAAGAATGCAGGCACATGCCTACAGTGGTTCAGGCTAGAAGCCAGGGGGTGCTAGAGCAACCCTCCATTCCCTTCCACAATGCTAAGCTGAAGGCGGTGTGGCCAGGCCCCTGCAGGATGTTCTGATTAGGGAGGGGTTCCCCCTCCACCCCTTCTGACCAGCCCAGGAGGGAATTGATAACAGTGTTTGTTACCCCTAACTTAGTGCTTATCACCCCATTAAGGAAGCAACAGAGGGACATTACCTGTTGATTCTACCTTTGTTCTGTCTGCCACAGCACGGACCGTAGCCAACATGTGGTCTGCTAGCTAAAGCTGAGAGGTGTCTGTGTAAGGCAGAGGGGACAGGGTAATTCCTGCTTAGCAGGGAGTGGTGGGGGAGGGGAGCCTGCAGTCTCTGCCGGAGCTCCAGCTAGGGAGCAGAGGGGAGGGGCCAGCCCTGCTGTTGAGCAGACTGCCTCACCCAGCCCAGAGAGCATGCTGGGATCCTGGGTGAGTCTGATTTAACTTAAACCAGGAAGGGGTCTGGGACAGACATTGCATAAACCAGTTTGACCCAAATCACTTAAGTCTGATACTACATTCAACCAGGTTTATCTCAAACCGGTTTCAGCCATTTTCAAACTGGTTTATGTGCACTGAACATCTGTTCTGTTACAGGTTTAAACCAGTTTCTGATCACTTAAACCAGTTTATGTGTAATGTCTGTCCCTAGCCCTTGTAGGTCCGGGGAAGAAATGTACTTAAAATGGTGAAGAATTACATAGGCAGTATTACCAGCAGTAGAACAACCTCTAAACTGGTCTAACTTTTACTGGGGAGGAGGGTACCTCGGAACCCTCACCCCTTGCCCCCCATAGGATGCTATGATTAGTAGGACTGTTAAAGAATGACAATTTGCTGCATTATTATGATAATTTGCTCTTTGGGGAAGCCAGCATTTTTTTTTTTATTAAGTTTTTTTAAGTTGATTTTGTGGACAGTTGTGAATTAAGGCTCCCTACCAATATAGTACCAATACTAGCCCAAAGATCCAGTAACAATAATATAATGCATCAGGGGTGTCAAAGTTCTGGCCTGTAGGCTCAACCTGGCAGTGGAGCCATGTCATCTGGCCTGTGGTGCTCCTAGAGCAGTGGTTCCCAACCCTTTTATACTGCAGACTGGCAAACTATCTAGTTTACATATTTTAATTTAATTTTTACATGGTGGGGGGTTGTGAGGATTGGATCAGGTTGAGTCACTGCAGCTGTGGGCACCGGGGGACCCTGCAGGGGAGGGGGCTGCACAGGTGGTGGCCAAGGGGCACACAGCTGGGGCTGCCTGGGAAGAAGTGGCTCTGCTGCCTTTCCTAGGAGCAAGCAGCAGAGCTTCCTCCCTGTCTTCCACCCCGGGCATTTCCACACCCACATCCCCTTGCTCCCAGCCATGGGTGGGGCTGGGGGGTCCTGTCCAGTGTGGGCCCCAGTACCTGCTGCATGGGCAGTGCCTCACCGGGTGCAGCCATGGCGGCGGGTGTGAGATGGGGGGCACAAAGCCGGCTGCCTGCCTCCCAGGGCTGTCCCACTGCCCAGCTTTAACCCTGCACTTGGCTGCTGGCGGTGGAAGCTACTGCGGCCTGGTACCAGGCTGTGGCCCAGTGGTTGGGAACCTCTGTCTTAGAGGGACTAGGAATTTGACAATGGGGTGAGTGAGGGTGGTGCCGACCGCTGAAATCAAGGGTATAAAGCCACAATGGAGGGACATGCATCAGCAGAAAGAGGTAAGTGATGCCTGCATTAACCTCTGCAGCTCCTTGATGCTCCTACCACTTCCTCTGGGTCCAGATCTGACCCCCAAGGGGCCCCATGGTTCATATCTGGCTCAGGAGCCTGGGTGAGCTTGACACCCCTGCAGTACTGGATAGAAATCACTTACCATGACTGTACTAGCTAAATGGAGTGATGCTGCCTTCTCTGACCTCTCTAAGCTGAAGACATTTTTATATATAATGGATGTTTCATGCTCCTGTATAACAAGGTAATGCACATAACATGAGCCACTTGAGAACTGTAGTTATGTCAAAATACATATAAGGAGCTCTTGTGGTTATCCACTAAAAGAATCTTACTTCAAATCATGTTAACACAAATCAAAGTTTTCTGTATTTCCCTCTCTCCCCCGTCCCCGCCTCAAACTACATAATTCATCAGTGTGAAATGTGTTCCCTTTCTGTAGATTGTATTCCGGAAAATCAGTGATGTCAAACGTGAAGAGGAGGAGAGAATGAAAAGGAAGAACGAAGCACCACTGATTCTCCCACCTGATCACCCGGTCCGCCGGTTGTTTCAAAGATTCAGGCAACAGAAAGAAGCTCGCTTAGCGGCAGAAAGGGGAAGGGATCCAGATGACTTGGATGTGGAAAAAGGCAACCTCTTGGGTGAACACTCCTCATCCCGCAATGTGGTGAAAGCCAGCATTGTAACTGTAAGGGAGAGTCCAGCAACCCCTGTTTCATATCAGTCTGCCTCAACGTCAGGTGTATCTGATCATGCCAGACTGCAGGCCCCTACATCAGACTATGCAGGGGGCAAAGTGTCGGGGGACTACCCACGGCGTAAAGGGTGGGCCAAATTCCGCGAGGCCTGTGGAAAGGGAGAAGACTGGAACAAAGTATCCAAAGCAGAATCCATGGAGACTTTACCAGAGAGAACTAAAGCCGCAGGAGAGGTCACTCTGAAGAAGACCGATTCATGTGACAGTGGCATTACAAAAAGCGATTTGCGCTTGGACAATGTTGGGGAGGCAAGAAGCCCACAGGACCGAAGTCCTGTCCTTACAGAAGTCAAGCATTCTTTTTACCCTATCCCAGAACAGACGCTTCAGGCTACTGTGCTAGAAGTGAAACATGAGCTGAAAGAGGACATCAAGGCTTTAAACACAAAAATGACCAATATAGAAAAACAGCTTACTGAGATACTAAGGATATTAACCTCAAGGAGAAGCTCTCAGTCACCACAGGAGTTGTTTGAAATATCAAGGCCTCAGTCTCCAGAATCAGAAAAAGACATTTTTGGAGCAAGCTGAGATGTTTCTTTTAAAAAAAAAAAACCAAACAATCAAAAACCCAACTATTTTAAATTTAGTCTTTCTTGGGGAAAACCAGTGAGGGACCAGTTCACTAAGCATGTTCCCTGTCTCTAAAAAGGTACAGTAACAGGATTAACAACCTCATGTCAAGATGGCAGCTGACTGAAGTCTTTTTGACAGCAAGGGTATAGTTTTTAAAGTTTTTTCTTCTTCTTCCTTTGGTATATTCTCTCCCCTACCCTCTCCCCCCCAGGATGTTTAGATAAGAAGTTTGGGAATGGCAGCCACTCATACACACATTAAGTGACCTCACAGATTTTTGGAGCATGCCTTATATATATCTAGTTCAGTTTTTGAATGAAGATTTGCCAGGGTGTTTAAATTCTCCACCAAACTTTAACATTTTTTTTGCTGCTGCTGCTGCTATTACTAATTGCCCTAATTCCCCTGTAAACACATTAAATGCCACAATATAGTTATTTTCATACTGAAATGATGATGTAAATATCTGAGATATGTTTTTATATAGTTGCCTCTCAGCTGCAAAGTGCACTATTTAATTTCAAAAGGTAGCTGTGGATAGTATTCTACATTGACGCTTGGGGGAAAATGAAGCATATCTACATTTTATTTCAATATCTACTGCATGATGCCAACATAATTTCACTTAAAATCCTTCCAGATAGCCACAGTGTTTAAACTTTTAATCAGTGAGATCTTTCATGTCTCCAACAGTAGCAACAAGGACAGTAGATTCTCAGAAACTAAACATTTATAATTTGTTCTCAGATGCCTTTGAACATTGATACATTTGCCTTTGATTCTCCTTAAAATTTTCCATAGAAACTCCAGAGGACAAGGAACCATGTGTGCAGCATGCTTGAACACAGTGCAGCACAGATGATGAAGCATTACAATGTATCAGTGTCACTTCTCTGTTCTTCAGGTTGCTATCTATCATGAAAATATATTGTGGCATCCCCGTTCTATTTTTATTGTAAATCTGCATTTATAATTTAGTTAGAAGTAACCTTCAGAAGTTTCTGTTTTGATACTGTTCTTTGATCACAGCCAAAGGCACTTGCAGAACTTCTTAAACATATAAATAGTTGTGATTCTTGGTTTCTCTACATCTAAAATTATTATTCTTTTTCTAATCTGTCATAACATCAGTGGCTATAACAACTGAAAGTACAGTGAATGCCATGTGCAAGTGAGATCACACCAAGGAAACAAAAAGTCTGCTTCTTAAAAGATGGTGTTTCCAAATCTGACGATGTTCTCATAGTACTACTAGAGAGACACAAGCACTTTACCAAACTAGTATTATTAATCACTAAAGTCATTGAGTTGACATAAAGGCCTTGAGATATAAGAATATAGTTACTGTAAACTCTTATTAGATGTATTTTTTGTCCACCATCAAAGATTGTTTTGGGGATCTGTGGAGGGATGTGACATGAAGCGATCTTTCCAGAGTGGAATAGCTGACTCTTGATCCCTTTCCTTTTGAGGGTATGAGCTTAAATGTGATCTTTGTTTCACATAAGATAATGGGGCTTCATGGAAAAAACCCATCTCAAAGGATTTCTGAGGGGAGACGGTTTCCAAAATTGCAGATATTAATTGCAGCACTCCTGAGAAGACGGTCTCGGGGCACAATTCTTTAGGGGGTTTTTTTCCCTCCACACACAAAAACAAATGTGTTACCAAGAGAAACACAGGGTTTGTTTGGTTAACTTTTTTAGGTTTTCAAGGTTAGTTTTCTCTAGTGTTAGTTGGTAGAGATGCACATTAGGAACAACATACACTACTAAGGGAAACAATATTTGAACAACAAAACTCACCATGTGTTTGATAGTGCCTGCACCAATCTATACAAGGTCCATGTAATAGCTGTACTGTGATAAACAGAGTAAACTCAAACACACGCACGTCTCAATTTAAGATCATGAAGTGACTTTTCATAGACTCATACATCAATATACCCATTAAATCATAAGTAACAGTTAAACCATACAGCATTTTTTAGTCTCAATCATATGCTGAGATGTGGATTTATCAGTTTATATCAGGATTTAGACTGTAAACTAGAGCTTGTCTTTTACTTCCCTCAAATTGGGCCTAGCTCATGAGATTGGGTTCCAAATACACTAGTTTTTCAGGGTAACATTTCAAAAGTGTCTAATCCTAGTAGCATACCGAAGGTGGGATGGGGGGAAGGAGGTTTGACAAAGGTATCAGTCCTGGGTGCAGAGTTAGGAGGGGAGAGAGCAAAAGCAGCTTCTGAGCTGTTGGCCTGGCCACCACCACCAGGACATCCCAGCCACAGATGCTGCCCCATGTGCCACCCCCACCCAGGGTGCAGAAGTGCCCAGGTACACCTCTACAAAAGCTCTATTGAATTCAGTGCAACTTGGGCATGTAAAGTAATGAAGCACTTCTGAAAATTTTACTCTACTGCATTTCATTGGAAAATGTAAGAGCTCTATTTAGGCCAGGGAGGAAAGCGTACATCTTTCACATGTGTGCCTAAGCACAGAAGAGTTGGATACAAACACAGGTTGTCTGGCCCTTCCTAGCTGATACCAGGTTCAGGCTCTGTGGTCAGCTAAGTGATGCCTTGGTAGGGTCCTCAGGGAAAATTGAGTGGGTGTTTTGGTGTTCCTGAGTGCCTAATGTTGGAATTATGGCAGGTCTGAAACCCAGTAGCTGTGTAGTTAGCCCTGGTCTGTCTGATGGTGGGAAATCAGAATAAATCAGTGCTGCTCAACCTTTTGGCCCAGTGTGCCAGATGAGTGGTGTGGAGTTGGTTTTCAGGCCAGATCCTGGGATCAGCACCTGGCCTGGCTGCTGCACATTTGGTTTGGCCCTGTGCTGCCTTGGGCTGGCCCTGTGAGCTAGATAAGACTATGTGTACCTAGATCAGAGCCCACACCGCCTCAGCCCAGCCCTGCACGGCAAGATCAGGCCCTGCGTGCCCAAAATGGATCCCACAACACCTCAGCCTGGCCTGGCGTGGCACAGCTGTATCAGGCCCAGCACTGCCTTGGCTTAGCTCCATGCCACCACATCTGCCCGTGCATCACCTCAGCCCCGTGCCCCTATGTAGCAAACAAGGCCACATTAGTTGGTCTGCTAGGCTCTTCACATCTGGAAATTTGTCAGGAGGGGAGTGGCAATTGAGGCTGCCTGCTGCCCTGCCACCAAAGTTTTGGACTCTTGGGGAGCCCTGTGGGCCAAATGACATGATTCTAAGGGCCAGATCTGGCTTGCCGGGTGGAGGTTGAGCACCTCTGGAAGAAATGAATGTAGTTTCCCACTTCCCGTGGCTAAATGCCATTACTGCCTGAAGCCCACTGTTGTACTATACAATTACAGGGGCACAAACTCTGTACTAAAAGGTGGGTGCAGAATGGAACCTGCCTGTAGCATTGGCTTGTGAGGCCTTCACAGATTTTAATGCATTTTGGAATTATGTTTAATTTTATGCCTCTGGAAACTGTGGACCAAATTTAGCTCTGTTATACCTACTTAGAATAACTCCATTACAACATCCTCTAAATACCTGCTTCAAATCAGCATTGAACTCAATCAATATAGCACTGATTTACACGGCTGTAACTGAGACCAGCTGCTGGTCCTTTAAAGCTCTGAACAGACAGCGACTAAGACTATAGCCCTCAGTGACAGGTAGAGCCCTCAACGATTTCCATACATTGTACAAGTATTATTTTTAAAGTGTTTGTTAGCACTGTCTTCAAACTTTGCATATGCATCTGGTCCTCCCACTGGGTCATGAAGTCAACAAGAGCTGTGTGTTCTTGAAGCCACATGTAGGCTCTTTCTTGTTACTTATAATTATTTTCTTTTGTTTCTCTGTTGCCTTCTTCCAAGCTATTTTTCATCATAGAAATGGATGATCTCTACAAATGGAATTTTATCTTTTAACAACCAAATGCTTGTACATACTGTAAAAACAGTGTTAACTGTGCTCTTGCGTAGTGTTTCTGCCATGTTACAACTTGATGAATAATCTACATTTTAACAGAAAGATGTTTTGCACTTGACTTTTACTTCAAAACTGTAATTAGGATTGAAATTGAATGCAGGTAAAGTGTTATTAATATATTTTGGTGAAATGACAGGTTTTAAAAGTTAGTAACATTTACCCTAGGCATCACACCATTAAAAATAAACTCTGTGTTCAGATACATTTACTTCTGTTTGATATTACATGTACACTATTAAAAACACCATTCTTGCTTTAAATTTTATTCACAGTGCTGTCCCGATTTCCAGAGAACATCCAGTTTAACAGCTTCGAAGGTGATGTTCTACTTCTACAGTACTTCACTTTAATGAACCGAAAGAACTAATTGCTGTGAATATCCTGGTGATTTATTTTTTGACTCAAGTGTTGATCAGTTTGTGGAACAACTTGAAACATGCTTTTTGACTTAACTATCTAAGCTTCAGTGTCTATGATTACATATATATACATACACGCAGATAAAATATACAAATGTATAGATAACACTATAGATTGTATATCAATCAAATAAGAGCACACCATTCATTTAACAGTAAAGTTTCAAGAAAGGACTGTGTCTTCCCTAGTAGACATTAACAGAAATTGTTCTAGTACAATACATTGTTTCTGACAACTATTAACCCTTTCAGGCTACTTCTTTACTTTGTTTGCTAAACTTACATTTTATACTGTTAATCTGAATAAATTATGATAGTGCGAGTGAGATGAAGTCTGGCAAACATTGCGATAGCTAAGAATTGAAAATGCGCACAGGCCTGAAAAGCACTCTGGCAAAACTGTTGAGGAGGAAGGCAGGGTAGATTTGCACCTTATAGACTAACTAAATCTTAGCAGTATAACATAAGTTTTTGTAAGCAGAGATCTTACTTCATCTGATGAAGGGGCTTACTTCATCAGAAGGCTTACTTCATCATATGCTGCTTGATGAAGTAGTCTGATGAAATATTATTGAGAACATGATTCATCATCCTCAACATGTTGCCATTCCTGTGTTATTGAAAGCAAAGTTGCTCTGGGACTGGTTCTTACAGTTCCTTTCCTAGGACAGAGTAAAGAATAGATTGTGTTTGGTCTCAGATGCTGGCTCAAATCTGTTGAGCCTATGACTCCTTTCATGGGGCAGAATGAACCATTGTCATTGCACCACTATTACATTATTCTACCAGTAGGGGTAGAATTGCACTTGACATGTTGAGAAAGCGAGTAGCTGAAGGCTATTTCCTATGGGTGTATTAGAGATAACAAAGCTTGTATTTCATCTGCACTTCTAAGTCATAAAGACAAACATTTCAAAGACAACCTCACCCTGAGAAAGCTCCAGGAATCTGATGTGAGGTACAGTAAGTACTGTAGATTACTATATTCTCTGATCTGATTTGTTTTGGACCACATCATTGTGGTAAGCATTGATTCAATTAAGTAAATATAAAGCTTTTTGCAATAAGATGTATTCAACATTTAGCCTTAAGACCCTTTCATAAGTGATACAATTCAAATGGCTATTCAGTTCTCAATTTTCTTTTTAATGTTCTATAGTATTTACAGCGTTGCCTAAAGATAAAGCACTTTGATTAGCTTTCTAAATCTAATGGAAATCACTTGTTGGTAATTATATTTTTCTCCACTTATTGCCTTCTTATTAGTATAATAAATTATTCCAACAGCCCTTTCCTCTTACAAAACAAAGAAACATAATCAATGTTGAAACATTTTTTTATATCAGGGAGCTGTCACATCATATTGCTAAAGCGTTGGTGTTTAAAACATTTTTTACAGTTCAACAAAGCTGATGTGAATTTACCTGCAGCTGTAATTTGTTTCAAACTGGTTGTTGAGTACTGTGTAAACATATTTGATGTGTAATCCCAGAACGTCTCTGTAACTGGATTTAAATCACCAATGTTAATGAAGTAGTTCAGGGTTTTAAGAAACTTCTGAAAAGGCTGGTGAGTTTTTTCTTCTTCCCACTGAATTTGTGACCACTGTTTTAAGAAAAGAATTATTTTAGCTGTAGATGAAAGAAGTTCAATAATCTTGTATCAGGATGAACTGCTATATAAAGAAATACGATGTTTTTCTAATGAATGTGTTATTACGGTACCTACATACAATCAATATTTGTACATCTGTTGGAAATCTGTCTGCATTCAAATATTTAGCCATCACTGCATGGACACTTAATTGATATGCAGTTATGCAGTTGCTCTGGCGCTTTCAAATGTATTTCACCTGTTTTCATCCTTTCAGATGTCTACCAAATAATTTTGGTTTTCTTTGCATTTGTCACTTTGTTCAGTCAAGCATGAATTAAAAAAAAATGAATGAGTAGATACTATTTTTGTGGTCAGCAATGAAGCTGCCAGTAGATATACGGTATAGCTCCTGTTTTGGAATGTTGAGATAAAAATATGGTCACTTACATTAATAGAACCCTTAATCAACATTTTTAAACAAGCACAAATAATTTGTAAAAATAAAAGTTTAATTTTATTTATTATAGTAATAAACTATTTTATACATTACAACTGCTTGTGTGTGCTTTTCCATGTATAAAATGTTTGCTAAGAAGTTTGAAAAGAAATTTCAAGTTCCAGCTAGATTTTTTTTAATTTTGGTAGATAGCTCGTTAGTGTATTCATCCTGATGCGTTGTCATCATCTTGGAGTCTGTAATACCAGTTTAAGTAAATCCATAAAACAGCTCTTTACATATTCAAAATACTATTTAAATTCTAGAGGTTATTATGCTGGTGACTAATTATTCAGGCTTTTTCCCCCATCAACTTCAGTCTATTGTATATCAGTAACACCCTTTAACAGCATCAATTGGAGTCAAGTAATTTTAGAATAAGCATTCTGAATATGACCACGTGATCTGAGACTGGAACACTGAGCCTTTTCTAGGTCAGATCCAACTCTGATTGAAATCCAGTTGGGTTGAATCGGGTCCTCAATATTGATTAAAATCCACTGAAATTAGTTTCAGGTTACTAATAAGTGACATTAATGACATGATCAACTGAAGACTGGTTGTGGTCTACCTGAAAAGAGCTGGTAGCCTCAGGTACTGGAGGACTAGTGTCCCTGTAGATGTGCCTATCATTGTATTATCTGGTACATTAAAAATATATTTCTAACAATTAGAATAGTTCAAATTAAAAAAAAAACAGTGCCATCCCTATCCACAAATGTAAAACTTTCCCTTGCAATATCATCAAAATTAAAGACACGCCCACGTGAACAAATATACCTGGTACTGCATCCTCAAACCCACCAAACTCGGGGTTGAGTGGTCTCTCAGGACAGAGTGATTTTGAGATTTATACTTCCTCTGCCAACAATGTCCTGCCCATCTCCAGCAGTTAAATTATTTCTTTGGAGTAACACAACATCAGCAAAATTATTCTTATAGTTGGCAAAATTAACATTCTTGTTGACTGCCTCTGTAAGGGGACCAACTGTGCAGGGAGTCGAAACTGAATATGTACTGCTGCCACTGTTGGTGAACAGTGTCCTGTCTGTGGATAAGCAGAGGCTTTCATTCTCCAGGGACTACCTACTTCTGTCCCTTGCTTCAACCCTGTGACCTGCAATACTATTCACATCCTGTATTTTTTGCTCTCGTAACCTGTCACATACACGGTTCAAAACCCAGCCAGGGTTTAAATCAACTGGTTAAACTTTACCAGCATTATTAAGACACTTAACTTTTATAGCTGTAATCTTTAAAAGAACAGAAACAATGAAAAAGCATTCGAATGGTGCAACTGAGGCTAGTTTGTGCTGAGTATAGACTCCTTTCTTTTTTCTGTTTTTTGTACATAGTCACCTTTAAGCTTGCGCTAATTGACGGTAATATACTATGTGATGGGTTATCAGTACCGTCTCTGTGGACACCATGAAAATCAGCTTGATTTCAGCTTCTGTCTGAACAATATTACTGCAGTCTCTGCAACATGCCCTGTTACTATTTAGGGGAAAGGATAGGACTGTATTAAATGCAAAGTCTATCTTAATGGTGACCACTATATACTTTTCCCAGGTTTTGTTTTTTGGTTATTTTTTGGAGTTCTCTAGGTGCTATTGCTCTCATTTCCTGAATTATTAGTATCTTTCCTTGTTGTCAGCCCTTTATCTCCATTCTTAGCATCCCTCCCTGGTGCTCTTCCAAACAATGTCCAAAGTTAAATTAATTAGGAGTCAGGTGGCATTCTCCAGACAATGTTAACTGTCTCTACCTCTGCTCTCCCTGTCAATCCAACAGAAAAAATCCTGTCACGTTGTATTTTCAAGCTGAAGTTGATTAATTGCAGTATATTTCTGGTGTCCACCATGATAAATTGGAAACATTCAGGTTCAACATGCTAGTCCTTTAGTACTTGATTCTCAACTAAGATACACATATGCTGCACCCTTCAAAACTGAGAAAAAATTCTTTCTGGCTAGCTGCAGCCTCTGCTTCACAGATGAGGAGCCTTATGAAAATACTCTTAAAGCCCCCTTAGGAGAGCTGCTCTCTGCCTGTTTATTGCCCCATGCTCAAATAACTAGAATGAAGACATACATTTTCCAGAAGTGGAGAAATATTTTATGTATCAGGTATTCATATATCCATCAATAACAAGGGTAACCATAATGGATTTTATGATTATTGCATGAGCTGGCTGGAATGAACCATTTCCAGAAGCCACCTTGCAGACATATAGTACCAAAATTGAGACCTCCGGTCCTTTGACATAACTAATTTTATAATGTTTACCTTTACACTGTACATTGTTTGAGTTCAGGCTCCTGAGGAAAGGAAGAATGGAGAACAGCAGAGTAATGACCCTGGATTCAGAAAAGCAGACTTCCAACTCACCCAGGGAACTCATGGGCAGAATCCTCTGGGAAGCCAGACTGAGAGGGAGATGATTCCAGGAGAGCTGGCTGTACTTTAAAGAAGTCTTACTGAGAGTGCAGAAACAAACCAACCTGATGTACAGGAAGACTAGCAAGTATGGCAGAAGACCAGCTTTGCTTTGCCAGGAACTCTTCAGTAAACTAAGTCTTAAAAAGGAAGCTTATAAGAAGTGAAGACTTGGACAGATGAGTAGGGAGGAGTATAAGAGCATTGCTCAGGCATGCAGGGATGAAGTCAGAAAAGCCAAAGCGCAACTGGAGTTGCAGCTAGCAAGGGACATGATGGGTAACAAGAAGGGTTTCTATAAGTATGTCGGTAGCGAGAATCAGGGAAGGTGTGTGTCCCTTATTGAATGGGGGAGGCAACCTTGTGACAGGACACAGAAAAGGATGAAGTGCTTGATGCCTTTTTCGCCTCAGTCTTTACAGACAAGGTCAGCTCCCAGACTATTGCACCAGGCAGCACAGTTTGCGGAAGAAGTGAGCAGCCAACAGTGGTAAAAGAACAGGTAAGGGACTATTTAGAAAAGCTGGACATATACAAATCCATAGGGTCGGATGGGATGCACCTGAGAGTGCTGAGGGAGTTGGCTGATGTGAATGCAGAGCTATTGGCCATCATCTTTAAAAATTCAGGGCAATCAGGAGTGGTCCTGCACAATTGGAAAGAGGCAAACATAGTGTGCATATTTAAGAAAGAGAAAAAGGAGGATTCAGGGAACTACAGACCAGTCAACTTCTCCTCAGTCCCTGGAAAAATCATGGAGGAGATCCTCAAGGAATCCATTTCTTAGCATTTGGAGGAAAAGGTGATTAGGAACAATCAGCATGGATTCACCAAGGGCAAGTCATGCCTGACCAACCTGATTGCCTTCTATGATGAGGTGACTGGTAGGCCTGTGCAAAGTGGCTAGTATTTGCTTTGGATTCGGATTCAGCTGATTCGGGGACAGTGATTCGATTTGGTGATTCAAACCACTGTCCCAAATCAATTCTTCCAAATCTTATTCGGAGATTCGGCCACCACCTAAATGGCTGAATCTCCAAATCGAACAGGCCCCATCCCCTGCCTGCTCTCCCAGCCCCGTCAATGGCTGCCCCGCCTGGCTCCAGTGTTCTGGCACTTAAAAAAAAAAAAAAAAAATGCCCCACACCACTGGCTCCTGCCAGATGGGGAGGCGATCCCTGCTGTCCCCCACTGCCCCATGCTGCATGGGGGAGCTCTGTCACAAGCCCCCAAAGGCCCCGACAGCCACTGCAGCAACCAGTGAGTGCGGAGCTTGTTTTTTAAAGTGCCATGACGCTGGGCCAGGCAGGGCAGCCATTGATGGGGCTGGGAGAGTGGGCGGGGGTCAGAGGGCACTCAGGGGTGCTGGGGGAGCAGGCAAGGATGGGGTTGGTGGGAGTCCCCCCATGGTTCCCATCTCCAGCCCCCCCCACCCCCCAGCAAGATCTGGGAGATGGTACCCCACTCAGCTCTGTTCCCCAAGCAAGGCCATCTCATGGATGGCCTTCTGTTGCTCCACCAACCTCTCGAGCATCAGGTATGTGGAGTTCCACCAAGTCTCCATATCCTGTATGATTCTGTGCTGTGTGATGCTCAGCTCTGCCTGTTTCTCCCACAGCATCTTGCTCCCCTTGATGCTGCGGTAGAAGTAGCCTGCCACCTTCCTGCATTTCGAAATCAGCTGGCTTGTAGCAGTACTGGTGGAGGCGCCATCACCAGCAGCCCTGTCTCCCTCCAAGGCATCCCTCACTATTAGGTGCAGCCTGTGTGCCACCCAGCAGATGCCAACAAAGTTGGCATCACGGACAGCCTTCACCATATTGGCCCCACTGTTGGTGACCATGAACCCGCAGGTGATCTCAGCCTGCCCAGCAAGCCACCCCTGCACCATGTGGTTCATGGCCCCCATGATCTCCCTTGCCATGTGGGACTCATCCAGCACCTCGGCTTGCAGCAGAGCCCACCAATGGCCTGACTGAGCACACCAGTGCCCTGTGAGGGAGAGGTAGGCGGGATCACCACCCTAGCTGCTCCAGATGTTGGAGGTGAAGTGCAAGGCTACCTGTGGCCCTGCCTTGTGCAGCTCCTCCCTCAAGTATTCCCTGCATGCCTCATATAGAGAGGGCACCACCGCCCAGCGCCCTGTGGGCACTTTGTAAAATGGGGCCAGAAGTGCTATGAACCACCTGAACCCTGGCCACTCAACTAGGGAGAAGGGATGGCTATCCAGAGCAAGCATCTCCCCAATGCTCTGGGTGATTTCGCTCGCCTTGGGAAGGCATCCCCCACTTTCTGTCCACCTTTCTCCCACTGGTCCAGGGTGGCCTGCCTCTGCTTTGGTGGTAAGGGGGCTTAGGAGCGAGCGGGGGACTTCCCTTTCGGCAAACTCGCACTGGTGCCAGGCTGAGCAGCAGGAAGAAGGGCAAGGGGGTGGTGCCTCCTTAGATGCAGCAGCATGGCTGTGGTGGAGAAGTGTCTCATGTCCTTGCCACGGCTTATGTGCCTTCAGCAGTGCTGGCAGATGGCAACCTGGGATCACCTGCCACCTCAAAATGATCCCACACTATACTACTCCCCCGCTTCTGGGTTGAGGGTGAGGATCCTGCCTTTTCCCCCTGTCTCAGAAGGCTGAGGCTGAACAGCAGGAGGAGCTGCTTCAGCTGAGCCACTTGCCTGCACAACCTCAGCCTCCTCTGAGGTGCTGCTTTCCGGAGGAGACCTGGGTCTAGGGGAAGCTTGAGGGGTGTACAGCAAAAACTCTGATTCCCCCTCAGTCCCCAGAATTGCTTGGGCCAGCTCCACCTCTGGCAGTGGGAGGCTCACGCCGAGAGCTGAAATTGGGTTGGAGGCGGCAGTGATTCCACTGCTGGTGCCCACTTCTGGACTGAGCAGAGGTGGTGCAGGTGCAGGGACGCCAGGTGCAGACACTGCTCCCACTGCCTCGCTTCCACTGGCAGCACTGATGTCATGGCTGTTCAGGAATAGAATGCATCTATGTTTGGGACTGGGGGGCTTGCAGCTGTAGCTGTCCCCCTACCCCCTCTCCCTCCCCTGCCAGAAGACCTGGCACCTGCCTTTCCAGCATGCTTCATATTGATCTTTCCTGTGCTGCAAAAGGTCTCTCTGTGTGTGTGAATCCTTTTGTATATTTGTCTGTCATGTTCTCCTGTGAATATCTGTGTCTTGTTCTGCTATGAATATATTATCTGTGTCTTCTTCTGCTGTCAATATATTATCTGTGTCTTGTTCTGCTGTAAATATCTGTCTGTCTTGCTCTGCTGTGAATATCTGTCTTGTTCTTCTGTAAATATCTGTGTATCTTCTGCTGCTTTCAATATATTATCTGTGTCTTGTTCTTCTGTGAATATCTGTGTCTTGTTCTTCTGTAAATATCTGTGTGTCTTCTTCTGCTTTCAGTATATTAACTGTGTGTCTTGTTCTGCTGTGAATATCTGTCTGTCTTGTTCTGCTGTGAATATCTGTCTTCTTCCACTCTGATTTTTTTTCTATATTGTGGGTCTCTGTGTATGTGTGTGTGTGTGTGCACGTGCAAGCAATCTGTGCCTCCCTGCATAGTAATAGATAACACTGGCTGGGAAAAAACACCTTTTTTTTTTCAAAATTAAACACACCTTTCTTTTTGCAAAGTTTCCAAAAAAAGAGCAAATATAAATTCAAAGAAATAAACTGAATTGTAATACTAATAATAATTGAATAGAATAGCTAAGCTAAAATAAGCTAAGCCAAGCTAAATCCTAACCACTCCTTCATAACAAGAAAAAGGAGCAGGCAAGTCCTGAGTGTTCCTTTCTCTCACACTTGCTGACAGGGAATGAGCTGCAAAAGGCACAGAAGGGCTACAAACAAAGGCTTTTATGCTGTTTCTAGTCCCACCCCACAGACGCTGCCATTGGAAAGGTAGCCAGGGAGAAATCCTTCTCACTGGCTACCTACAGACATCAGTCTTCCCCCCCTGCTCCCCCTCCCTCTTCTAATTGTGCCTCAAAGCGGCCGAAGCAGGTCTGAAGCATCCGAAGTGGAACCGAAGCGCTTCTGATGCCCCCAACCCACTCCGGATACCTTTGCTGGGACCCCGCTTCGATCCGGATGTGCCGCTTTGGATGCTGAAGCATCCGAAGCGGTTCTGGATCTGAAGCGCCTTTCGAAGACTCGCACAGCCCTAATACCAGCGTGCATCTCTGGAAATAAGCTCCAGGCATATATCATTACATGCAACACCAATAACTTTTAATCAATACAAACACTGTGATGCTTACCCATCTTGTCTGCGGTGCTTTCAGGAACAGAAGCCCCAGTGATTTCAGGAACAAAAGCCAGCTGGTAATGGGCCGAGGGAACTGGGTTCCGGATTAGGCTCCTATGTATTAAAAAGCTCCTATCTGTCTGGCAGACAAGGTTCCTTGGGTGAATTTGATATCTTTTATTAGACCAACCCAAATGGTTGTAGAATGGTTATTAAGCAAGCTTTCGGGTTCAAAAACCCTTCGTCAGGCTAAGGAAGCTTCAGCAGTTGGTGTGTGCTCTTCCTGGATGGAATATTTTCACACAAGGGATCGAGGGTTGTGCACTCTTTGGTGTCACGGCTGGATCAGACAAACTGCAGATTAATACTGGTGGCTTGTATCAAAGTCTTATCCATCTGCTTACCATACGGACAGGTGTCGGGAGTGCTGCTAGAGGTCTAGGTTTTGTCCTTTGCCGTCTTGTAAGTCATCTTCTTATCCTCTGTTTTAGTAAAGCACTGCATCGTGCCCGAGTTGTGACTCTGCTCAGCCATTACCTTGCTGACTCCCTCAGAAATGTAGCTAGGTCTGATCCCTCAGGTTTCTTCTACCAGCCCCTTTCTCCAAAGGGTGGGGAGGTCCAGGACTTCATTTCAGGGCCTGCTAGAAGCACAACCTGCAGGTATTCCCCAGGGCTAAAAAAAAAGTAACCTTTGGTTTGCTTTGGTAGGCAGGCTGACTCCTAGAGCATGCAAGCACAAATTAACAGAGCTTGGCTATGCACGCTGTTTAAAAAGGGAAGTGATATATAGTCACTGCAGCCCCAAAGCAGTAGAGATCACACAGGTAAATAGATGGCTGGTGGAGACAAGATGCAAAGGCAGCTGAAGGACTGCCAAAATCATTTGGAGCACATGTGCAACTACATGGACATTACTATGATGCAACATACTCTGACAGAAAACTACTGCTGACTCCAACCAAAGTATAAACGTCACAACAATCTACCAGACACATCACTGTAAGGAACCATAGTGTATGGACACAGATCTTTTTACACTCATGAAACTTAGCTTACAATGGTGTAAACAACCCCTTAATATTAGCCCCTTTTAAATGATCTTTTCAACATTTTCACATTCAACGGATACACTTTCCTAATCCCCTTTTCCCCCTGACAGGATCTCCCTTAAAATCCTGTACCAACAGGGTAGTAGCTGCTGATTTTTAAATATTTTCAGTCGGTCAGGTTTTGAGACCAAGAGGGACTCGAATACTAAAGGAACTAGTGCAGGGCTATCAAATCTGTTGGTC
Source organism: Alligator sinensis (assembly GCF_000455745.1). Lineage (NCBI taxonomy): Eukaryota > Metazoa > Chordata > Crocodylia > Alligatoridae > Alligator > Alligator sinensis. Next base: position 1,061,626 of record NW_005842280.1, on the reverse strand, counting down.
CATGAAAAAAAATCATTAATTTTGTCAGGAAAGATCTGCTGTAGAGGGAGTGCTAATACAATTTCAACTTCACAGGCCATAAGCCAAGTTATATTAGTGTATTATTTGTTCAGTGAACTTTAATTTTTCAGTGTCACTATGCAATAATATTTAGAAGTTTTCCTGAAGTCACATGTGACATTGATGTCTTTACTTTAGTCTTTAAATGTATGTACTGTTACTCGGGAAGATATATCCATTTAAAGAGCAGTTGAGCCACTTCTGAAAGTAGCCAATCAATGATACTGACTGTTAGTTACACCATTAATCTGAACTTGTCTAAAGATGAAAGGTGTCACTACCTGTCTTAACCTGTGGTCACAGCTTGCCAGGAATTTTCAGTACTCTATCACGTCTCTAACTGAACCGGGTTCTGCTTAGGACTTCTTTGACTCCCAGTGGAAGGCATGGAAAGCCAGTAAGTCCTTCAGGAAGTGTAAGTACTTTTGAGGACTTCTGATATCTCTGTTGCTCCTCTAGGTTTTGGTCCCAGGGCTTAAGCATACTGAGCTTATGCAATATTAAACATTAAATCCCCTACTGTTGTAGAATACAACATGTATAACACCATGTTAGTTATCCCATATAACAACACACCATTTCCTAGGGAACATAAGCTCTAAACCGAATCCTTCAGAGAAACAACCTGTCTCCTACTGGATCAATAATTTTACACCCAAGATATCAAATTTCCAAGGGCAGGGATACAGATACCAAAGTTGTATTAGTTGTGCTACTATTGACTGTGGGAGGCGAACCACAGGTTCAAAATGGGAAGCTGTCTAAAAATATAGCCCTCAAACTTAAACAGCTCAGTCATTTGCAGCATCTTATTTATACATATCAGATCCACTAGAACAGATGATGTTTTTCTTCCCTTCTGAACCATGATAGCTTGAAGTGACATCCCTGAAAAGCTCTCATGCTTGGGGCTGTCACGAATTGCTGCAAGGCATAGGGTCATGACAATCCATCAGCAATAAGATTCAGCTGTAGGTGAGTCTCATCTGTGAGCAACTGGGACTCATCTAAAACATGGAGAAACTTACATGAACTAACAGTTTTGGTGTTGGTTTTCAGTGTACTGTGGTAAGACTGACCATGAAACTCACAAACAGCAAGCTGTACTAAATCCCATGTGTGTGCAAGCCCCTAGCATCAAGCCTCTTGAGGGGAGTCAGCTGAGAAGAGCAGCACACCTAGTTAGCTCTCAGATCCCTTAATGCAAGGAACGCTCTGTTTTAATGAAGATTTCCATTGGTTCCCTATATAGTTTCATAGGCTGAGCATCCTCTGCAAGCCACAGAGGGAACAGTATTTCGGCAGCCCCCATGGGATTAAAATAGATCACTTGGTTAACAAGTGTCTGTGCACCTAGTGAATTATTTGTAGTTGAGTGACTAACAGCAGAATGAGCTACTACAATCCTGTTGGAGGAAGAAGGCATGTAAAAGGGAACACATAGTTGGAAGCTCTGACATTCTGTGAATATCAATCTCTTTACTCATCACAGCTACTTGAGGAAGCTAGTTCCAGAAAGCTCTAGAGGACAATCCACAAATTAACAAATGAGAGAAGCAACTGGCTTAAGGGGGCAGAATCATCAGAGGATGCTCATCTTTGGAGGTATAGGGAAGTATGCAGGGGCGTAGGTGGCATTGTGCTATTGTTATGATTGAGTCCACTGTAGGTTTTTATAGCTAATCTGTTTTTCCTTTGACCCGTGTTAAGCAGATTAGTCCAATCTAAGCTGCTTTTAGTTCTCAGATGTGAAACAGATGCAAGCAGTGCTTCACTTACCATCTGTAATCAATGCAGAATTAAAGAAGAAGCCACTTTGCATAATCTTACAGACATACAGACATACATGCATTATGTTAACTCAAGCCAAGTGTGGTGGTAGTAGTGCGGTGGGGGGTGGTTTTGAGTGATCATGACTAAAACATAGTTTTCAGATCCTTGCCTGTACCTATTACATGTGTACACTGCAATAGGTAATTGAGCCTGCTGGCTATGGAGAACTGCTCTGAAAAACAGGCTGAAGTTGTTTTACTATCCACAAATAGCACATGACTTCCCAAGTGCCAAGTTCACTATCAGGTGCCCAAATTCTAATTCAATGTACATCAGTGACAGTTAACATTTCCTTGCTGCACATTTTAACTTACTGGATAACAGTAACTTTGGACAGTCTAGGGCTATCTGATTGGTTTTCCTAGGCTGCTGGCCGACATTTACTGATTTATAGGGTTGGGGTTTCAGTAGTTTTATGCCCCATTCTCCACAGTGTATGCCCTGCCATGCCACACGTGTATGGCGGGTTGTGCAGTTTGGGGAATGGGGCATAACAGTCCTCAAGTTCCAATCACGCAACTGCCAGTGTCAGCACGGGGAGAGGTACCTGCAGCTGGGGAGCAGGAAGCTTCCTGCTCTCCTGCACACACTGGGCGTGTCTACACAAGATGCTTACCATCACATTAGCATAGCTTACTGTGAAGTAAGCATGTGCGTCTACATGCGCAAATGCTTACTTTGCAGTAAACTTCCGTAATACTGAATAAATTTGCTACCTGCAAATGCAGGTAACAAATTTACTTGGCATTAGTAACAGCACCATAGCACTCATGTAGATGCCTGACAGGGAGCAAAATCTGCTCCCGGTCAGTTGTGCACCAGGGGATGGGAGATAGCTCCCTGCCCCCAGGAGCTACCCGCTGCCAGGGTGGGCTCTGCCACAGAAGCCTGGCTTGGGGACTGTCCCCTGCCTTGGCAGCAGGGAGCTCCAAGCCCCCTGCTTTGAGATCACAATCAGGGAGCAGGGGCTGGGAGATCCTTATCCCTTGGCCTGAGCTCCATGGTTGTGGAGCTCAGGTTGGGAGACACTTATTTCCTAGCAGTGGCCGCATGGTCATGGCGATTCTGCTGGGAGATAAGGCACTCCCAGCCTAAGCTCGGCGACCGTGGACCTGGAGCTGGGAGCTCCCTGTTGACGGAGCCATGGGAGCCTGTTCCCTGCCCAGGTCCGCAAGTGCGGAGCTGGGGGTGGAACAGGCTGGGGAGCTTGTTCCCCCCTCAACTCTATGCTCATGGAGCTGGGCAGGGAACAAGCTCCTCAACCCCTGCCCTGCATGCCCGGGTGGGGACAATGTCCCCCTACCCCAGCAGCAGGGAGCTTCCAGCCCCCCACTCCCTGGCCCTGGCTAAATACCTGCCTGCTTTTTTACATTCCCAGGCACCAAAAGCCCAACATCAGGCAGAGGCTCCCCAGTGTTGGGCTCACAATGCTCCCCAGAGTGCAGCTGAAGGTGGGGGAGCTCCCTGCCCTATGGGGGTCTCTGCACAGTGCTGGTACACATGCAGTGGAGGACAGGGAAAACTGCCTCATTTCCAGCTGCCAGTGCCAGGCAACTGTTTAAATAGGTGAATAAAGCTGGGGATGGGGGGGAGCTTTCCCCATCCCCCACTTCATGTGTGGGGCATCCCTTAAAACAGCTTGTCAGTGGGGGATGGGAGAAGCTCCCCCATTCCCAGCTGCTTGTGCGAGGCACCTTTTTAAAGGGGCACTTGTTGCTGGGGATATGTAACACAGCTGGGGATGAAGGAGAATTCCACCCCCTAACTGCAGGGGCTGGCAATTATTTCAAGCAGAGGGCCACTTACTGAGTTTTGGCAAGCCGTGGAGGGCCACATGTCAGGCAGCAAGGGGCAAATAAATATTAATTTTCTAATTTTTTTAGGGAACCCATGAGCCAGATAGAATGGCATGGTGGGCTGTATCCGGCCTGCAGGCCATACTTTGCCCACCCCTGCCCTACTGCTTGCATGGGTAACCCTTTAACCCAGTAACTGCAGCTGGGGATGGTAGAAGCCAACCCATCCCCAGTCATAACAACCTCTGAAGATAAAGCAGGAGGCAGCTGGGTTTAGGACCTGGAGCTGCCCCCTATCCTAACTATTAACTGTTGAGAGAGTTTTGTCTCAGCCCCCAGGACTGCTTTGTGCCAGACCCCAATGCTCAGGTGAGCATCAGGATTCAGCACCAGGCAGGCCTATCCCAGTTCGGACCCAGGCTGTCCCCTGTCTGATCCCCATGATCAAGGAGGGCTGTGTCCCAGACCCTGAAGATGCCCCATGCCCTGAGGCTCGCCAGGAACCAGCCCCTTAAAGAGCCTTTTGGGGGCTGTAAGGCAAGGTTCTTTAAGATACTGGTTTCTGATAAGCCTGCATCCTGATGCTGACTATCAGCATCAAGACCAGTGCAGCCCCCAGCCAGATTCAAGGCGTGGGACTGCCCAGGTCCACTTGCTGACAATCAGCTGACTGTTAGCATCAGATAGGTGCATGTTATCTGTTCAATGATGGCACCATACAAACCAGCCACAAAGATGCTACACATTTTTTGAGTAATATCTTTGCAGTTGGGTTTGCAGTTTTATGGTGCCAGAAATCCCATAGACACATGCCCAGCTGCTATTTCTGGCAATATTAACATCTGAATCATGCCAAAAATATAATGTGTGCCAGAGGTCCTAGTGTTTCCCATAAATTCTGTTCAAGAGCCACAATGTATTATTAATTCAGGAAATGAGGAATTCTGTCCCCTCCTGACTTCACCAATTTTTAAGTTTAAACACTGAGGATTTTCCAGCCAAGGAAATGTTTCCTCTTCATCTCTACATTTCCCAATGGTTTATCACTTGCTAACTAATCTGTTTTCTTTGGTCTGCAGCTATAAATCTCCGTATAGCTTCATCAGCTCTAGGAATTTCATAAACAAATCACTTGTAAGATGGCACCTGATACTGCCACTTATGATGTACTTGAAGTCCTGCTGCATCCAAACTCTTGTTGGTAGTGTCTTAACAGGATGGGGGGGAGGGGGGGGGAGAGAAGGGAGGGAAAGGGATGCATTTGGGACCTTCACAAGCCTAGATGAGGAATATGAGTCCTATTATAAAAACCCTTGAAATGAAAACAGGTGCAGATGGTCACTAGAGTTGCTCTACAGAACAGAATCCTATCAGGAAATATATGGATTTGGTTCAAAAACATAATGTAGTGCATGCTGATGTACATTAAGTGGAAATTGATGGGAACTTACACACTTCAATGAGCGAGGACTGCCCCTAGATTGGCTTGATAATAGGAAATTTTGTAGCAGAAAAAAATAAATCCTTAAACACTGATAGTGAAAGAAATATATAGATTTACACCTCATACATTGAAGAACCCACTTAAAAACAAATTTAAAAAGCCAACCTCTTCATGACTCTCTGTAGATTACTACCCACTCTCCATAATGATGTCCAGGTCAAGAGACAGTGGTCACAATTAACAGGTATTGGCTGAGTTCCCCAATGATACTTCAGATGCAAACAATTTTATCTTGGTAAGACCCTATGGTTAAAATTTTCCATAATTGGCATTTCTCCATAATTGGCTTATTACTTGCCAGAAAATATTTTTCTTTACATATAACAAAATACAATTCTGCCAGTCATATAGATGCATGTCATCTTTCTGTACAGGCTGTACAGGTTTTGTTGGTTTTTCTTCCATTTAGAACAAAACAGGAAACACAATTAGACAGTACAAAGCACTGGTACATATACTATACACACCAATCTTACCCTGGAAGGAAGCATGGTCCAGATGACTTACAACGCCATTGCCATATCTTAGAATAAGAGATGTTTTGCAAACATACAAAATGCTAATCCCCCTATATTATAATGCTAAAAAGTTTAGAATCTAAGCTTATGTACATGGCTGGAGGACAGTCTTCCACCTTAGTATTAATTCTGCTTAATTACAAAATTTAAAAGTGGCAGACAAGGTTCTTGGGTAAATGTGATATCTTTTATTAGACCAACTAAGTAGTTGGAAAAATTTTTCTTTGGAAGCTTTCAAGCGCAAACACCCTTTTTCAGACATAAGGAGAGTCTGCTGTTGTTTTGTGTTCTCCTGGATGGAATAGAAGCCAATATGCAAAATGCAGGCCTGTTAAAATGCAAATGTGCAGCAGTGAGGATGGGAGAAGTGAGGACAGGTATGAGATAGGTAGGTGGGTGGCGGGGGAAGTAGGGAATGTTGACCAGGTGATAGAGCGTAACTGATAAAATGCAGGCAGGTTACCTGGGGTTATTAGATGTCAGGCAGGTTATAATGTGCCATAAATCCACATTTAGTCACAAATCTGTATTTGTGCCACAAATTTAGTGCCACAAATCTATATTTAGTCCATGATTTCAATAGAAGCCAATATGCAAAATGCAGGCCTGTTAAAATGCAAATGTGCAGCAGTGAGGATGGGAGAAGTGAGGACAGGTATGAGATAGGTAGGTGGGTGGCGGGGGAAGTAGGGAATGTTGACCAGGTGATAGAGCGTAACTGATAAAATGCAGGCAGGTTACCTGGGGTTATTAGATGTCAGGCAGGTTATAATGTGCCATAAATCCACATTTAGTCACAAATCTGTATTTGTGCCACAAATTTAGTGCCACAAATCTATATTTAGTCCATGATTTCTTGTGTCCAGTAGATTTATGAAGTGAAGTTTGATGTCTCGTGTATGAAAGGTGTTTTGTAAATTCTCTTTGAGGATTAGAGCTGAGAGATTGGAGAGAAAGTAGTTGTCTTGTGACAAGTATGGACCCACAGGTAACTGGGTATTTTTGTCTTTGATAGATTTTCAGCGTGCATTCATTCTGGTGCACAGTTGTTTGGTTTTTCCTACATATTATCCATCAGGGCATTTAGTGTACTGGATGAGATATCTTACATTTCTGGAAGTGCAGGTGTAAGATCCAGGAATGGTGATGGTTCTGTTGTGTGATGTAGCTATTGTGGGAGAGGTGGAGATATGTTGGCAGGATCCATTTATATTTCTTGTCCCAAAATGGCCTGGATCCATTCGGTGTGTTTTGGGCCATAGGAAGTCTGTTTCTGATGATGAGATTGGCAAGGTTCGGTGCTTATTTAAGGGCTAGGATGGGTGGTTCTGGGAAGAGCTCTTTAAGAATTGGGTCATCTTCTAGTATGGGTTGCAATTGTTTGAGGATCTTCTGTATAGATTCCAGGGTGGGATTGCATGTCATAACTAATAGCGTGCGATTGCTGGGGATTTTCTTTTTGTACTGCAGCAATTCTTCATGTGGTATCTGGGTGGCTCTTTCAAAAGTGCAATCTCTCTCTGGAGGAGCATCCTTGATGACTGAAAGACCTCCAGGGCTTTCACTCCCCTGGAACCAGGGGGATGATTTGAAGTTTATCTTTGTTGGCTAGAAGGCAAGAATCGTCTCTTCTGTCTTGATAGCTGTAATCTGTAGCGGTAACAGGAGGATGAAGAGAATTGAGTGGACAGCTTCTGGCAGAAGCAAGAACTGTTAAGCTTCCAATTTGGAGAAGGTATATACACTCCAAGAGAGTAGAGATCAATAGTTAACCACACAAAACTGAAAGGCCACCAAAGAACAGGACTTTCTTTCCAATAAATCCAGCTGAAAGGCTAAGGCTATGGATCAGGCCAGTCTTTAGGGTCAGTCCCTGTAGTCAGTCAGCGGAGTCCAGAGACAACATGACTACAAAGGTGTTGCTGAAAATGAGCCTTGACACATGTTCCCTGCAGCAAAGGACCTGATGCTTCATGTATGTTACTCACAGGCTTCCTGGACCACAATGGAGAAACAAGAGATTGTAGTGTAGACAGCCTCAGGGAAAACCAGTGAGACTTCTCTACATCCTGATCATCCATCAACAAGACCCAAGGAGGATTCAGAAAGAGAAATCCCAAGAGCTGGCACTGAGGGTACTTTTACTGATAGAAACTGCAGAAAAGGAAATGGTGCTAACAGTCTGGATAAATCTTGTACTGAAACTCAGTGAGCCTGTAACTCTAGTTCCTGAAGAACACATAAATCCACAGGTGCCATGACATCAGACAGCAACAAAGGCAGAACTATGACAAGTAGATGGGGCAGAGTGGATGTCTACCTCTGCAATGCCTCAGTGAGGCTGCTGTTGAAGGGTCCAGTGCTAGAAATGCACAAAATGCCAGGACAGTCTCCAGATAATCTGGTGTCAGTGTGGCAGAGGCCGATGTTGAGATGCTCCTTTGGGGACCTCCTACTGCCTCCTAATGCCAGGGGAAAAGGTTTTCTGGACCCATATTTTAGTGCTGAATTCTTGGTGATGAAATGTATCTGAGTACTGTCAAGAAGCACTTAAGGATGCAAAGTCCCAGGAGAAGGTGGCCTAAAGCAGATGGGGAATACTTTGAAGAATCCCAAAGTCAGGAATCTGGCATAGAGGTCCAAAGCCAGCCTTTGTATGTTGACTGAGCAGGTAATCCTGGAGTCTTGCTTCACTCTCCTTCCTGGGAAGTAAAAGTTCTGCAGGATGGACATTTCTCTGCAATGTGGGATTCACCCAAAAAGTAGAGATACTTCAAGTGCTGGTGTGGATGGACCTAAGACGGGCAACGTTCAAAGCCTGAGGATCTAGAAGATGTAAAAAGCATAGTTCTCTCTGAAGAAGTTTCCTAAACTAGAAACACAGGTGTTTTTCTTTTAGTTTTGTTTTAAAGTGCCAATAGGCAGTAAAGTAAACAAAAGAAACACCACCACCAACTACAAAAGAAGCTTACATTAACCTCCCACTCCCCAGTGAAGCCCCACCCCCACGCACACCTACATAATAGTAATAAGGGGAAAAAGCTGAAATCCATGAGGCTAGTAGAGGTACACTGTCTCCAGTCACGGTGGAAAAGAACTGAGGTATAGATGGTTGGGGCTGCCTTTTAAGCTCTTGCTAAAGAGCACAGGGAGGACCAAGGTACTACTTGGACAGACCATAACCATACACATGCTGCTAAGGCAAAAAGGCTCCAAGCTTAAGTGAATAAGGCACTCGTATACTCATTGTGGAACACACAAACAGACAAGTATTTCAAGGAGAATTTTTGTTTTTGAACCATGCAGTGGGAGAACAGGACGTGTGCTGGGTGGCATTTCATTATAATGTTTTAAAATTTAATCCAAACTATAAAAATACAAGGAGGACAAAAGAAATTCTTCAAGGAACATGATATCTGCATAGTAAGCTACTTATTCAAAATGTATATGCAGTTTTGAATACTGGTTATAAGAATTTGTATCTGCTTCAAAAATACAAAACCGTGGTTCTACTTCAAGCAATTTGTTCACAAATCAAAATAAATTAAACTGGCTTCCAGTTTTGAGGATTTTGTTTTTAAATTGTCAAAATATACTTCATATGGTATATTTTCCTGCAGACAGAACATACATCTAGTGTAAAAAAACCTGAACGTATACATTCGTTGTGATAAAGCTTGTGCAATAACCTGCTACTGATCTTTTTCCTTTTTTCTTTATAAAGTTATCAAACCTGCATACATCCATCAATCCGCAATGTACATCTGATCCCATTCAATTCCAACTTGAGAGTAGCAATACAGGAATCCAATAACGGATAGTGTTGCCCAGGGCCAGCCTATAAATAGAAAGACAAAACTAGTCAGAGAGTAATTAATGTAATTGCTGAATGCTGCATGTGCAAAGAAATACAAAAAGAATAGAGGTCTGTGCTGAATCCATTGTGGGGCTGTATGGCTGTTTCCAATGATGATTAACCACTGGAGTTATAGCTGCATCATAGACTTTGAAGCCAGATCTGAGGTCTTCCAAATTTAAGGCTTTGGCCTGTTATGGATCCAGACCATCCAAAATCCTGGTGGCACTAGATGAGAGTTTTGGGGGGGGGGGGGGGGGGGGGGGGGGAGTTTGTCTTTTGTTGGGCTCGTCTCTATTTAGCATCCAAAAATAACCTTCCCAATTAAATAGCTCTCTCATAAACTACAATCTTGCTGTTGGTCTCTCTCCTCCTTAACTGATCCCTAATAGAAAATTTGCACCTTAAATTAATGATGGCATCTCCCAAGCATTTTGTCAGTTTCAGAACAAGCTGCAGGAAATCTTAATACTAATATTAAGATATTAATATGAATAGTAAAATGTGCTTTAGATTGGGATTATCTTGTTTTGTGCTAAATGCTGTATAAAGACACACACACAGACAGTTCCAACCTCAGTTAACAATCTGAATGATTCCTTTTGTTTGCTGACCCAATATTGAGCTAGTTGCCAAATACTTACCTGTATACTTTCATAGAGGGGTGGAGGCTAGAATTATTTCTAATTTATATTCTCTTTAATGAAAGCAATGCATTTGTGAGAGATTGTAAATACAACTGTAGGAAGTACCTGCACTGAGAAATGAACTGCAGATTAGGAATCACATCCCAACTAATCCCTGTAGACACCTCCACCCAGGGCAATGCAGTGCCTGAAATGTAGATGACTTGCCTCAGAAAGGTGATCCTATCAACAAAGTTAGGCCATGTATAGGCTTCCTATATAGCGAATGAGGAGAAGTATGTGCATCCTGAGCGAGACTGCCTAGTTGATTAGCCAGGAGGTGTCTGTGGGCAGCCAACAGGAATGCTAGATATTGGGCAAGTCTACATGTGTATTTATGCGCACCTAAACAATGTGCCTTTGCTTAAGGCAATTTAGGCGCATGTCTACACGTGGACATGCTAATGCGCATTAAGGTGCATTAAATTTAGGCATCAATAGCCAAGCTGCATTAGCGCATGTGCCGACACACTAATGCGCATTAAAGTGGTGTCTATCCATTGATGGACACTGCGTTAATGCGCATTAGTGTCTCTACATGTTCACTAATGCGACTTAGCTATTTGTGCGTAAATGCCATACCTGCTTTATGCAGGTATCAAATTTAGGCTTGAGCAGCCTAAAATCACCATTTTTAAGGCACATTAAAGGTGTGCATGTGTAGATGCATGCCCTTAATGGACCTTAAATTGGGCTAATGCACATTAAATGTTAAATGTGCATGTGTAGACACACCCATTGGGTGGTATCTAAAATTGCCTCCTTGGCCTTAGTGGCAGAGGCAATGAAAATCTAAAATCCTCCCCTGAATAAGTCTTTTGGTCAAATTTTCATAGCAGCACTCATTGATTCTCCCCCAATGCAAGATACAAATTATTAGGGGTGTGCGAAGCGGGCTCTATTCGATTCAGATTCAGATTCAGCCCGAATCAGGGACAGTGATTCGATTTGTTGATTCAGATCACTGTCCTTGATTCGATTCAGCTGAATCCAAATCTGAAGATTCAATGCTAATTTGGAGAATCAGCGTTCCGGACATAGACACAGCTTTAAATGCAGGGGCAACATGTAGGGGGTGCATGTAGGTGCACATGCACCCCTGTGCATGGCGGTGCACCCCCTACATGGCGGGTGGTTGCCACCACCATGCCCCCCAGCTGCCGAGGGCACGAGTCGTGCATGTTTAAATATTTTTTCTACATACCTTGAGGTAGCAGGTGTGGCTTGTGATCGCTGTGATGCTGGGGTGCATGGAGTGTTCCACACGAGCGCAGGGGGACCCTCCATGTGCTTGGTGGCAAACCCGGAAGTGGACCAGAACGACTTCCGGTCCTCTTCCAGGTCTGCTGGGGAGAACGGTAGGGGGTCCTCCTATGCCACTCTGGCTCAGCAATTGGCTGCAGGGGGACCCCCCCCACACCCAGAAGGCAATAGTCACTGAGCTGGGGGATGTGCAGGGGGTCCCCCAGCATGTTCCCCAGCAGACCCAAAAGTGGACTGGAAGTGCTTCTGGTCCACTTCTGCATCTCCTGCCGAGCATGCTGCGGAGCCCCCTGCACTTCAGTGGGACACTCCGTGCGCCCCAGCATCACAACATTGACGAACCACTGGTACCTAGAGGTATGTAGAAAAAGCATTTAAAGCTGTGTCTATGTCCGAATCTTTCTGAATCTCTCTGAATCGATTCAGAGGGTTCCAATTCAATTCAGAGAGATTAAAGGGTCCTCTGATTCAATTTGGATTCAGAGATTTGCCCTCCAAATCGGCCCAAATCTCCGCTGAATCAAATCCGGGACTGAAGTTTTGCACAGTCTTACAAGTTATCTAAAAACATTTATATCTTATCACATGAATAACATGGCTGTATTGGCACCTTGGGTAATGCTGACAAGCCTTTTGTGTTTTCACCATCAAAAATAATCTGCTCAGAATAGTATGCAACTTTTACCTATAATGGTGTTAAATTAAAGAGAGCTGCATCGTTTCTCTTCTCTAGCACATTTTTTGTCTGTCTTGTTCTTTTTCTCTCAGTCAGGTTGGGAAGTCTAAGGTAGCTGGATCTAGCGTTATCAATATTACTTCCTTGTGTGCTGCTTGCTACAGAAATCTTTTTATTTTTGTGATCCCTTTTTACTCCTTTTTTTTTTTCTTTTCTTGCCCTTTCTGTTATCTCAGTATCACAAACAAAGATGTAGGTCACCATATGAGGGACTACTCTGCATATGAAAAAAAGACATATTCTGTTTCCAGTCTCAGGAGCTGGATACACCCAAGCATGTGTTCTCCTGTCTTGTTGATTTCAATGATACCTTAAAAGGAAATGTGTTTGTAGGGTTTTAGAAACTGAATCCCTTATGATAGTGATTCTCAAACTAGACTCAAGGCATGCCTCAGCCAGTACCTAACCTTTATTCATCCTTTGACTACAGAAAAATACTAGAGGAATTCTTCTGTTGCACAGACCTCTGAAAGACCAGAACAGGTCAGAATGGTTTTGATGCTATGGATTCCTATTTGAAATCTCTGGGTTAATCTTGTGAACCATGTGGTTGCCCACCCACAACTCCCTGGTTGAGAATCACTGCTTTAAGGGTTCTGCACAATTTTATGGTAATGGGCATGCCCTCTGTAGTCATAATTAGACAGGAGGAGGGAGAAAGGAAGAGAACTGCAGGAAGGAGACCACTGAGATCTTCTGAAATGTCTTAACTGCAGATCCTGCAAGAATTTATTTTATAAATTGGGTTTAGAGCAGTGGTGCCAGATGAGCAGCATGGGGCTGGTCTTTGGGTCAGATCCCACATCAAGAACCAGTCCACAGGTCTGCTCTAGCATGGGGTCAGCATGTGGGTTCTATCTTATCAGTTCTAACCATGGCATGGTCCTGTGTGCTAATCTAACATGCATAGATAGCTATTTCATTTAGCCTTTGGAACTCCTCACAAGTCCAGAAATTTGGCAGTAGGGAGTGGTGGCAGCATTAATTGCCATCCCTCCAGAACCACAGCAATTAATGTTGACACATCTCCCCTGCTACAAAATTTCCAGACCTGTGGGGATCCCCAGGGGCTGCATGACACAGCTCTGTGGGCCAGATCTAGCCCATATGCTGTAGGTTAAGCACCACGGATCTATACCATTTTCACCACTGAGATATCTATACTGGTGTGAATGAGAGCAACACAGTGGAGTTACATTTGTGAAAAACTGCTTTCAATGAGAGGAGATTCACACAATAAAGCTATCCACTACAGCAAGCTTTTTGGTACATGCTTGAGAGGGATTGGGCACACCTTTATGCTCCCTTTGCTCAGCTGACTAAGGGAGGCTACTTTCTGTGCTTCATGTTAAAGGAAGCTTTCCAAGATTTTGCAAGCACCCTCAAGTGGATCAAGCACCCTCAAAGTCTACAAGGCCTGTGTACCCCAGGAGGCACGGGGCTCAAACAAAGGCCAGATACTGGGTGGTGGTAGCGGTTACCTGAGGCTTGCAGGTGTACTCCAGGAAGGGGGTTGGCCTGACCTAGGCAACCCAAGGGAGGCACTTGAGGGTTGGTTTTTGGTCTAGTACAATGAGGCGGGTGGCTGAGTGGAGGAGTGCCCCCTACTGGCCCTCTCTATCTAGGAATTCCTCTGAAAGAGCAGGGCATTAGAAAAGCCTTTATGGGCCTGATCGCCTACTACCTTAACTTTGTCTCTGTGTAGTTCATTGAGTCAGTACAGTTACAACAGCATAAAGCTGAAGCAATATGGGGTGAATCAAGCTCAGTGTTTTAAATGTATTTAAATGCTGCAATTTAATCCCAGAATCTTTTAACAAGCCATAACCTGAGAGCAGTTTATTAAATTGCCTCTTCTCTCCTAAATGAGATCAGTTTTTTTTCAGACTTCTAAACATGAAGTCTGAGCTAGAATTTAAATGTTAATAGATTTAAATTGTGTATCATACCTACTATAGCTTAGGAACATTATTCATTAGAATTGAGTTACACTGCTTAGCAAAACTTAATAAAAACTATTAAGGTTCTTACCATTTAATTAAAACACTGTCCTGCCAATGGTAATTTATAAGTTACAAATAAAACAAAGATATTTGCTGAGATAATCACCATGATGGCAATAATAGATAGAGGGATTGAGAGGTGCAGGTAAAGAACTAGCTGAGAAGTTCAAAACTAGTGCTCCATGTTCCTTTGATCATCATTAGAGAAGCTGTTGTTACAAGCTAAAGGGAAGATATGAAACAGGAGAAATAAAACGGGAAATGGAACAAGTGAAAATCATTCTGACATTGGAAAAATACAAATAAGTATCCTTGGCTGCCATGAAGACTGTCCATTTTTCATCTTGGATTAGGTAGCAGTTTTCAACCCAGAAACTCAAAGTACACTACAAAGGAGAGTATTCTCATCACCTCAATTAACCGAGGAGGAAACTGAGGGTTTCCAGCTTAATTGCAAGCACGTTGACATTAATGGAAAAATTTGACTTCAATGGGTTTTCTATCAGGCCTAAGAGCCAAATTTTTAAAGGTATTTGGAAACCTAAAGATGCAAGTAGGAATTGTATGGGATTTTCAGAAATGCCTAGACTCCTAACTCCTACTTTTCATTCCATCCAGGAAGAGCACACACCAACTGCTGAAACTTCCTTAGCCTGACGAAGGGTTTTTGAACCCGAAAGCTTGCTTAATAACCATTTGGGTTGGTCTAATAAAAGATATCAAATTCACCCAAGGAACCTTGTCTGCCTAGACTCCTAACTTGCACTTAAGTCAATGGAAGGTTGGCACTAAGACGATTTTTTAAATCCCAGTGGTCTTACCTGCATATTTACTAGGGCTATGCAAAACTTCGGTTGCTGATTCAACTCGGGGGAGATTTGGCCCGATTCGGCAGTCAAATCTCTGAATCCAAATTGAATCAGGAGACCTATAAAAAGGTCTGAATTGATTAGGAGTCTCCAAATTGATTCAGAGATTCAGGCAGTCCCCACTCACCGCCACAGGGAGCTGGACCCAGGCTCTGTGCCGGTAAGTAGGGGCCGGAGGGGGGGTGGAGGAGGGGGGAGGGGACCATGGAGAGAGACCTTCCAAGCCCAAGCCCCTGCCTACTCCCCCAGCCCTCCTGAGTGCCCTCCAACCCCTGCCCACTCTCCCAGCCTCGTGAATGGCTGCCCCACCTGGCCCCAGCATCCCGGCACTTAAAAAAAAAAATAAAAAAAAAGGAAAAAGCCCTGCACTCAGTGGCTGCTGCAGCAGCTGTTGGGGCCTCTGGGCTTGTCGCAGAGCTCCCCCATGCAGTGCAGGTCAGTGGGGGACAGTGGGGATTGCCCCCCCCCCCCCCAAACCTGGCAGGAGCTGTTGAGCGGGGGGCTTTTTTTTTTGTTTCTGTTTTTAGTGCCAGGACTCTGGGGCCGGGCAGGGCAACCATTGACTGGGCTGGGAGACCAGGCAGGGGATAGGCCCCGATTGATTCAGAGATTCGGCCACGGCCAATTCAGCGGTGGCTGAATCGATTCAGGATAGTGATTCAAATCACCAAATTGAATCACTGATCCCCAGATTGGCCAAATCTGAATTCGAAGTAAAAACTAGCCGCTTCAAACAGGCCTAATATTTACCTACTTACATGCCATTAAAAGCCTGGGTCTAAGTGATTTTCCTTGTCATCCAAATACTGTCCTCATTTATGCTCATTCACGAGTCACTCAGATGTAAATATGTAGAGAATTAGGCTCTTGGAATTAGAAGCCAAAGCCACACAGACTCCATATCCCCACTTCCAGTACCCTTGAACTGCTATCTTTTTGTCTATTAAAATATACTGCGGATCTAGAAACAAAGAGCACTTGCATTTCCTAAGTTTGTAAAGAAGAACAGATTTACATGAACAAAATGCCAAGCAGTCCATCTGGAATGATATCATCACTCAGTTAATTTTACTCTGACCTCTGTGTCATCATGTAACCTTTATAATCAAATAAAAGACAGACAGTTTGAAATATTCTCTTATAAAAGTCACTTCAAGGTTGACTTTGCCTTGCTTAAAACACTTGGTCCTTGTAAACCCAGGCAGCCAAAACATAATGATGTACTTGATCTAAATTCTAAATGGAATGACTGTTCTCACTCTTATTTTAGCACTGTGAGTTATGTTTCTCCCTGATTTCTTTTGTTCTCTTTCATTCTGACCTTACCTCCAAAGGTATTTCCAAACATTGTTATTTCTGATTTTTGCCCAACAGTCTTTTCCCCTAAAGTTATAAGGTTTTGGTTTGAAGAACCAAATAGAAAATCTTCTAGTAGAAAATATCATTCTCTGTATAACCTTTGCCAGTTATCCATTCAGAACTATACCTGCACACAGTTTGTATCTGTATCTCTACAGAAAATGACAGAGAAGAAAAAAACCTCAGTACAATGTTATTAAGGTTGCAAAGTCAAGCACCCAATTATTAGGAAAAGACAGATTTAGGACCTCTGCAACCCCAGGTCACCCTCTCTGCCCCATGTAATTACACACTGACAGCCTTTAAATATTTGATTTCAGGTCAGAATACCCATTTTGATGTGTGCATGCATATTTTCATTTCCTTTCCCCTGCAAAATAGGAAAAGTGAGTATGACACTAATGTGTAGAGTCTGCAACTTAAGGGCATTCATCTACAACCTATATCCACACAAGTCCATGTGGTTTAGTCAGGGATGGTCCTCCCTTGAGCAGGGGGACTAGATGACCTCATGAGGTCCCTTCCAGCCCTACTTTCCTATGATCCAAGGATCTAAAGTCAAATATTTGAAGTCAGTTGGGCTACTCTTGTTGGTAAGGAGCACTTTAGGGAGGAAGGTTCACAGGATGAGGGCAAAGTTCTATATTATTACAGGCATATGTGTAAAGTAAGAAACACATTTTCTCTGTGATGCGAGTGAGAAGATTATTAATTTATGATAACATTTAAAATCATAGCAACAGCCACTTGCATTTTAAGGTGGACATGAAGGACTCAATCTCTCCTGACAAATGCCTTCCATAGCTTCAAACCAACTTTACAAAGATGTTGCTCTGTTAAGGAGTGCTAATATGATGGCCAAGAAACTAGCTGGTTTGCCTTGCTTAAAACTTGACACATGCATTGCTACCACATAACAAATGAGAAACCTGTGCTCATTCCACAGATCCTGGTTTTCTCTGTTTAAAAATTGAAACTTCTCTGATAAAAACCCACACATTCTTTGATTAAAACCCCCAAATCCATGTTTTTCTGCAATTAAAATGAAATGCCAATATACATACACACGCACGTATAAGTTGAACACAATGTTTTATTGAAATATTTAGAATTTTAAAGCAATTTAGAAGCCAAACAATGCCCCAATCACTATAATAAAATACATTCTAAATGCTTATAAATGTTGGCATCTGATTTGGGGTTTTTTTATCATGGAAAAATCACAGTTCCCTCTACCCCCTTCACTCACCAGGATGCAGGTCTAACTGTGGCTGTCCCCCTGCTGCATTGTGGTGCCCCTCACTCCCATGCCACAGTCCCCGTCCCGTCCCCACCCCCGCCCCCCCGCACCTGCCAGTGCTCCTCATTACTGGCCCCCCCCGCCCCTGCCAGTGCTCCTCATTCCTGGCCCACAGCCCCTCAGCCCTGCCAGCACCCCTCACTCCCAACCAACAGCCTTCTGGCCCTGCTGGTGCCCCTCACTCTGGACCCACAGCCCCCTGGCCCTGCCTGTGCCCCTCACTTGGCAGGCATGTACACGTGGTGCCCCCCGTCTCTGATCACCCTCCTCCTGCTCCCTATAGCCCTTTGCAGCCTGGAACTCGGCCAGCCTGCAAAAGGAAACTTGCAGTTTCTTGCATTTTTCTCCTTTAAAAGGGAAAATCCACAATTTTCTCTTTTAAAAGAGAAAATCTGCATTTCTCTCTGTTAAAGGAAAAAATCTGTGCTTTTATATATTTGTTGCAGTGAACAAAAAACCCAGATCCCTGCTCATTACTCAGTCACACCAACGCCACCTTAGTAATTCCAGCAGCAACTATTCTCAAAGGAGCTCCTGCCCACATACTCCTCACCTTTCCCTAGAAAATGCTCCTGAAGATCCTTGCTAGGGAAGATATGAGAGCACACATCTAAAAATCAATGGATGCATAATACTCTGACCTTCAGTTCAGGGGTGTCAACCTTACAGTTAGGGGGGTTGTATTCAATCACAGGTCTCAAAATGCTGGTTATGCCCCTATCATCTTATTTCAAATAACCAGAATTACTAAATATTTTGCTTGATGTCCAAAATGACATTGTCTCTATAATGATGGAGATGAAAGGCTCAATCCTGGGAAGTGCTGAGCATCCTCAGCTGCAGTCAACCCACAGGAAATGAGGCCATCATTCTCCTGCCACAATGACTTGCCACATTTACCCAAATCCAAGACAATTTCAAATGTAAGATGACCCCCCAAATAATCAGATTCCATTATACAAATGGAAAAATGATAAATGTGTTATAATTTTCCACGTGTAAAATCTAATTTTTGGAGGGTCCTCAAATTCATCTCCTCCAACCACTGCAGGAGGGAAAGCAGCAACAGGGTGGCAAGTACTGACAGGTGGCAGGTGGTATGGCTGTCAAGTGACCTGACCTTTCCCCCCAGCACCTTGTCCCCTGCCTCCTGTCTCCCCCACCACTTGCCTGTGCTCCTAGGTCCCCTCCTGTGGTGCCTGCACTCCCCCCCCCACCACTTGTCCCCCCTGCTTGGCCCACCCTTCTTTCTTCCCCAATCCTGCTGTCACTTAGTTTTCATCATGGCTCTGGTTCCAGCCCCGCTTCTGGCTGGGGCACAGAGCAGTGGTTTCAGTGGTGGTAACCCTGACCTCAGCCCCAGCACTGGGTCAGAGCCAAAGCTGCCGTTGCTGCCACCTGGCCAAGCCAGAGCCAGAGCCAGCATGTGCACTGGACCCACAGCTTGGAGCAGACCCAGAGCTGCAATGGAGAGTAAGTAGCAGTGGGGAGGAAGAGAGGGCAGAAGCGATGAAGAGCAGGCAGTGGTAAGGGGAAGGAAAAGGGGCAGAGACAGAAAGAGGGGAGGTGGCAGTGCCAATGGAGGAGCTGTGGCTGTAGCAGCCTCCCCCCCAGCCCTTATACTCAAATCCAAGACGAGGGGCTCTCCCCCCATGTGGATGGGGGGGAACTTCATCCTGGATTCAGATAAATATGGTACTATTCCCCAGAATGAGGTATAACAGCTAAGAAGGCAAGGAGGCAGGAACTACTATTCAGGTTACATTTTCCAAATAACCTAAGTAACTTTGGTGCCAAGGTCCAACTTGAAAAATTGACACCAGCACTTACAGTGAATAAAGTACCAGCAAAAACAGCATTCAGACTTAGGAAGACCTGAAGATAACCTCTCATTTTGCTGGACATTTGAAATGGGTGACAGAAAATGGGGATTTTTTTTATTTCTATTTACAGGTTACCAGACAGACCAATCCTGGCAGCAACTTTAATCTCCTGTCACAGCACAATAAAAACATATCACACAGATACTGTAAACAGTATTTCCTTTCTGCATACTACTACTTCATTAAAAGTGTCTGGTGATTTGAAAAAAGAAACACATCTTGTCTTTCAG
Source organism: Alligator sinensis (assembly GCF_000455745.1). Classification (NCBI taxonomy): domain Eukaryota; kingdom Metazoa; phylum Chordata; order Crocodylia; family Alligatoridae; genus Alligator; species Alligator sinensis. The sequence goes on along the minus strand of NW_005842280.1, from coordinate 1,041,730 downwards.
CTGTGTTTCCAGTAAAAAGACCATAGAGGATATAAATGGATGTACTTGATTTATACAAAGCTGTTCTACCAGTTAGCTGTGCATCAGATTTTTCATTCATTATGGACGAAGAGGAACCTGTGGTGATGATGATGGCAACGGCTGTGTGGGTGTATTCAATAACATGTAGTTGGGAAACAAACCAGGTAGCATGGATAAATTACAGATGGTGCTTTCCCGTATTGTGTTAGCTTAGCGCTGAATCCTGCCATGCATCAGAACTGCATTCCCTTTTTGCTTTCCTCCTGCCAACTGTGATGACATTTCAGGCTATAAAATACCAGAAAGGAGGCTGTGAGGACACAGGTCAGCTATTCACAGTGCTTTGGGAAAATCCTACATCATCCCAAGGTCCAGCTCTGTGTTTAAAATGAAGAAGGAACAAAGAACATTTCTCTGTTTTTTCTGTAGTTTCATCCGGAGCCTAATTAAAACAATCCCAGGCAAAGAAGGCTTTCATCCTGTGTTTATAAAGACACTTGTGAAAAGCATTCATTTGCCTTTAAAATAATTTTTTGCAATGAAGAGCATGCAGATTACATACAGCCAGATTGTGTACTGCTGCAGAACACTCTCACACTCATCTAAAAGGGCTGTGTCCTTAATCCATTTCCTCCCTCTGCTAAATTATGACTTCAAACACTGTCACAATTTGCTGGATTGTGTCTATCACAGCTGGGCTAGCGGGGGTGCTTTTGGGTGTTACTGTGTCAATGGAAAGGGCACAGAGCAGCTTGCATTCTCTCTCAAAAATTTTGAAATACATTAAAAAAACCCAGATGCTTTGGAAATCTCCACACAAAATTATTGCAGGGAGTTCTGTTCCTAGGTGTAATGTCCCTTTGTTATAACTGAAAGAAAAACTGATACATTATTCAGGACCCACAATAAGCATGACTTTCATACTGGCTTACCACATGCATCCTACTTATGCAACATTTCTAATCACATTCGCTAGTGCTATAGTGTTTGCTGAATGCTTCAGTGGTTTAATGAACCCCTACTTGCTGACAACCTCATTTAGATCGACACAAAATTTCACCTCAAACCCAGAGTAAAATTTGGGAAGTGAGAGGAATATGCTGGCATGTGGTTGAGAATGGGAATTTTTATATGGAGGTAGGCCCTGCGTATATTAAATACATTTGTACCAGTAACCACATAAAATACTTCATCCATCTGCACAGCTGTAGCACATCTGCATTCAAGTAAACTCCACTGATATAGTTCAATCAGGGTATATTTTCTTAATGGACACTAGGCCTATATAAACATATAGCTATACTCTATCCCACCCACTTACAAATGTATCATTTATGCCAGTCGACCCCCTGCATCACATCTGAAAGTTGTGCTTGGTCTGAAGTGAAATTGCACATTCAAGTAGGTTGTGACTATCCAGCCACAGTACAGGGACTGTGTCAAGGCAATGCTTGGGAATTAACAGGACAAGAAACTCTGTCACCTACAAGACTCAGTTAGAAACCTGGAATCAATGGGATGTATTCACCAGAAGGAATATTCTTAATGAATCATTGGTAGGTGTGTAAAAGCACCTAGGTGATGGCAGGAAGTTGGTGGGCGGAGGGGATGGGACAGGAGGGGACGGGACAGGGTAGCTGTTTGGATGGTAGTGTGTGTAAGGTAGGCAAGGCACTGATCAGAGGAGGAATAACCTACACAAGTCATGTCAGGGAACAAGCCTCTGCCTGTGATCACTGGGCCATGGAAAACCAGCCTGCTGCAGAAAACCTTGCTTGACTAAAATGTGTGGCTTGACACTGCTATGAGAGCCCTAAGAGAAAGATGCTAAAAATAGTCTGCTGCTATTTGGAGTGAGGCTCCCGAGATTTGTGGAGGATAAGTATCAAGCAAAGGGGCTATGCCTTTTAGTGTCTCCAGA